>NW_025282581.1:0-1183 GCF_018294505.1 Triticum aestivum
TGCATCAGCAATAACATTTTCTTTTCCCTTCTTGTGTTTAATGACATAAGGGAAAGTCTCAATGAATTCAACCCATTTAGCATGTCTACGATTCAGTTTAGCTTGACTTTTAATATGTTTCAAAGATTCATGATCAGAATGTATAACAAATTCTTTGGGCCATAAATAATGTTGCCATGTTTCTAAAGTCCGAACAAGAGCATATAATTCTTTATCATAAGTAGAATAATTCAGACTAGGCCCACTCAATTTTTCAGAAAAGTATGCAACGGGTTTGCCATCTTGTAATAACACACCTCCTAATCCAATTCCACTAGCATCACATTCAAGCTCAAAAGTCTTATTAAAATCAGGAAGTTGGAGTAAAGGAGCATGTGTCAACTTATCTTTCAATACGGAGAAGGCTTCTTCCTGTGCGGTACCCCAAAGAAAAGGCACATCTTTCTTTGTAAGCTCATTGAGAGGTGCAGCAATGGTGCTAAAATCTCTCACAAAACGCCTATAGAATCCAGCGAGGCCAAGAAAACTCCTCACGTGTGTGACCGTTTTGGGCTGCGGCCAACTCTCAATAGCTTCAATCTTGGCTTTATCAACTTCAATTCCCTGTGGAGTAACAACATAGCCAAGAAAAGATACTCGGTCGGTGCAAAAGGTGCACTTCCCAAGGTTACCAAACAAACGTGCATCACGTAGAGCAATAAAAACAGCGTTCCAAATTTTCTTCCAAAGATCTGCTATAAATCAATATGTCATCAAAGTAAACTACCACAAATCGTCCAATGAAAGCACGTAAAACTTCGTTCATTAATCTCATGAAAGTACTAGGTGCATTAGTTAACCCAAAAGGCATGACTAACCACTCATATAATCCAAACTTAGTTTTAAATGCTGTTTTCCATTCATCTCCCAATTTCATACGAATTTGATGGTAGCCACTACGCAAATCAACTTTGGAGAATATTGTAGAGCCACTCAATTCATCAAGCATATCATCTAGCCTAGGAATAGGATGACGATAACGAATAGTAATATTATTAATGCCTCTACAATCAACACACATACGTGATGTACCATCCTTTTTCGGCACTAGAATAATAGGAACAGCACAAGGACTAAGGGATTCGCGTATATAACCTTTGTCGAGAAGCTCTTGTACTTGACGCATAATCTCCTTCGTCTCCTC
>NW_025282582.1:0-1183 GCF_018294505.1 Triticum aestivum
AGTGGTTTTATCCGTCGGAATTGAGTAACATCAGAGTGGATCGCGAAAACCGATGTGTATTTGAAGGAGATATTCCGTCGTCCAATGAGAATTATCCCACCATGCCCCTGTGCGAGATGTGCCAGACGTCACCGTAGAAATCAGACGGACATGAGTGAGCACCTTCGCACGCACGGATATATGCCAAACTTTGACATGCCACCGATAAACATAGCCGAGCAGGACCGTGGTAGAGAGGAGGTGATGCGATAACGCATTGATGGATATGAGGACGACGGGGTTAGAGACATGCTAGATGATGTCATTGTTGCAGAAACGGCAAATGCGACACCTTCAGAGAATGAACCGGAGGAGCCGGAGGCAACCACAAAGGCCTTCTTGGAGGTCTTGGCCTCGTCGAAGAAACCTCTTTATGCGGGTGCGAAAATATCTCAGCTGGATGCCATCTCGCAACTGATTGTAGTCAAGGCTGAGTACGGCTGTAGCCAGAAATGCTTCGAAGCATTCCTGGGAGTATGGGCTAACAGCCTCCCTGAGGGTCATGAACTGCCGAAAAGCATGTATGATACAAAGAAAATCATGAAGGCACTCTCTATGGATTATGAGAAAATAGATGTTTGCCTGAAGAATTGCCTTTTGTTTAGGCACGAGTATGCGGATGACAAGTACTGTAGGAAGTGCGGTTCGTCTCGGTACATTAAGGTGGTCAGTGAGGATGGTGAGAAAAAGCAGCTAACCATCCCCGTTAAGGTTCTTCGGTATCTTGATTTTATAAAAAGACTGCAACGCCTTTCATCAAGAAGGAGTCTACCAAAATGATGAAGTGGCACAAGGAAGGTATAAGGTACAATCCAAAAAAAATCGTACATCCATCGGGAGGGGAAGCATGGAAGTCTTTCGATGAAGAATACCCCGAGGAAGCAGCCGAGGCTGGGAATGTCAGAATAGCCATATCAGGTGATGGGTTGAATCCATATGGTATGTCGTCCAATCCATACAACTGCTGGCCTATGTTTGTAATTCCGCTCAATCTTCCTCCCGGTGCCCTAATGCAACGGAAGACCATGTTCTTGTCGCTCATCATTCCGGGGCCTGAATACCCGGGGAAGCAATTGGGTGTGTTTATGCAGCCGCTTGTGGATGCTTTGCACCATTCTTGGTACTTTCCGAGGTTGACATACGA
>NW_025282583.1:0-1183 GCF_018294505.1 Triticum aestivum
GAACTTCTGCCATGAATGGTTCATGGTATTTGGAAGAACGATATACCACGGACCTCGAAGACTATCACAAAGGTTACTAATATCCTAAAGGAGCTAGCAAATACTATCAACAGGAGGTGAGTGGAGTGGATCTCGGGTTTAAACCCAGGAATAGAATGCCTACTAACTAAATGGCATCACGGGATGCTTTCGAGAATAATGGCCAGAATCATCACACTGGGGATGCAAGCATTGCTAGACTACGAGGTGGTCCTCTAAGACACCTGGGGTCATAATAATAACTCCAACATATATGTCAAGGCAACAGAGTACCTCAACTCAGCAATTAGTGTGATTAACCTGGCCTAAAGGAACATCGACCAGAGGGAGATGATTTTGCAAATGCATCAGATAGTTTAGAAACCTAGGATGACTCGGATAGCATAACGGCTGTAAATGCTCAAAGGATTTGAGACATCCTACAAAATGGTGGCATAACCACTCAACATCACAATATAAACTTCCGGGATCAATGGTGAACATACGGAAGTAGTAGGAACTGAACTGAGGCTCGAGACCAACAATCCTACGAGTCTACAGATTAGTAACACGTGATCCTGATAGAAAGATGGGAAGCCTAGTTCTTAATCCTCGTAGAATGAGAAGAGGGTGACTCAGATTAGAGGGCATAAGGTAAAGGAGTAAAAGAGCCTTACGTTCCCTTCCACAATCAATTCCCTTACATAACTAAAGCATTTCTAGACTCAACTTCGACCAGTTTGGCTTGGTAATCCTACAGGCAGTCAGGCTCTGATACCAACGCTGTCGGGACCCCGATTCTAAGTCACACCGATCTAGCCTGTAACACCTCATATCACTTTGCGGCCTCACGCACGGTATTCCCACGGGTGTCGCCTTACCATGGCCCGGGACCGTTTGCGCCTTTTGGCTCACGTATATGATAATGTCGCTAGCATCCATATGACAGAGAACCCGGGCCGACATGGCTAGTCGTGAACCCAAAGCGGCACTAACGTATGGGGACAGGCATACATGAATCAACATCGAACGTGTCGGTCAGCAGCGTGCGAATCCGGGCTGTAGCACTGGGCTAACAGGACTCCGGGAACCCGGGCTGTAGCAGGCTAGGCAGGGCTCCGGATGTCACCGCGTGACATTTCCCCTAAGGGACAGACACAGGAAC
>NW_025282584.1:0-1183 GCF_018294505.1 Triticum aestivum
CTTTCTGAGAGAGAACAGTGGGGACCCCTGATCGGGACGTGCCGACAGTGGGTTTTCGCCGTCGGCGACGGCGACCGCATCTACACTAAGCATCCACCCCTTCCCCGGCGGACGTGATCCACCGGGATGTTAGAGATGTGGCCACAGTCGTTTTGTGCGAGAGAGTTTGAAGAGAGCAACCCCAGCAAGCAACCGTGTAGGCTGGCCCGTCCTGACTATGTATATAGTGGAGCGGTTTCCTTTTCTCTCCATATGAACCTATCATATTGCGTACGTGCCACCAAAGAAAAAAAACTTTATTTATAAATGACGCGGCACCTACTACTCGTTCTCCTATAACCTTGCGCTTGGCATCTCCAAAATATTAACCTTGCGATTGGCTCTTCACCTCTTTGGGAGGGCGAGTAATAATGGTAGTGCAGTATATATTGTTCTGGCTTTATGAGACCAAATGAATTGCTGCACGTCCACCACGTGGGTGAGGGTCGAGGGGCGAGGGAGAGTGCTACATACGGAGCAAAATGAGTGAATCTACACTCTAAAATACGTCTATATACATTAGTGTTTGGAGTATGTACTAGTAGTTCATATTGAAATCTACTAAAGGACATATATATTCCAAACAATATGATATAATCTCTATAACCAAGGTAGTAGGGACGAGTAGTAAATGGAGGGAGTAGTAAGTTTTTCTCCTCGTCCTGCGAGCCACCACGCGCATGGGCGATGGAGCGGGCGTAAGGCGGAGTAAGCTTCACCTCATCTTGCGAGCCACCGCGCCCGTGGGAGGGGGAGACGGCGCACTAAGCAAGCTTCTCCTCGTTCTACGAGTTGACGGAACACATCAAAAGTACTCCAGTGTATAGAGCCTTGCCTCTAAGGTAGGACCCACATGGTTTGCCTCTTTTTTTAATTTAACATAATGCGTCAAGTCACAATTTGTTTGTTCACCCGTGGTAGACGATCCTCCCTCCACCAAGTGGACAACCAGTACACGTGCCAAATTACCACATGGGCTGCCTTCTTCGTACATAAATGAGCTCCACCGTGTACCCGCGCGAGTGTGGTTGGGAAAGAGACGGGAGTACGTGCGCCGTGCATGCACCTCTTCTCTTCGTGCACGTCCCCCACCTACGTGGGTGTGTGTGAGAGATACAAACCGAGTTCGTGAGTGTTTTTTGTT
>NW_025282585.1:0-1183 GCF_018294505.1 Triticum aestivum
TTTGGGTTCAATCTTGCGGTGTCCTTTCCCAGTGACAGCAGGGGCAGCAAGGCACATATTGTATTGTTTCCATCGAGGATAAAAATATGGGGTTTATATCATACTGCATGAGTTTATCCCTCTACATTATGTCATCTTTCTTAATGCATTACTCTGTTCTTCATGAACTTAATACTCTAGATGCATGCTGGATAGCGGTCGATGTGTGGAGTAATAGTAGTAGATGCAGAATCGATTCGATCTACTTGTCATGGACGTGATGCCTATATACATGATCATGCCTAGATAATCTCATAATTATTCTCTTTTCTATCAATTGCTCGACAGTAATTTGTTCACCCACCGTAATACTTATGCTATCTTGAGAGAAACCACTAGTGAAACCTATGGCCCCCTAGTCTATTTTTTATCATATAAGCTTTCAATCTACCTTTATTTGCATCTTTTACTTTTCCAATCTATATCATAAAAATACCAAAAATATTAATCTTATCATATTATCTCTGTCAGATCTCACTTTCGCAAGTGGCCGTGAAGGGATTGACAACCCCTTTATTGCGTTGGTTGCGAGTTCTTATTTGTTTGTGTAGGTGCGTGGGACTTTTGAGGAGCCTCCTACTGGATTGATACCTTGGTTCTCAAAAACTGAGGGAAATACTTATGCAACTATTGCTGCATCACCCTTTCCTCTTCAAGGAAAACTAACGCAAGCTCAAGACGTAGCAAGAGGCGGTCCGAGGGGCACCCGAGGTGGGCACAACCCACCAGGGCGCGCCTGGGTTTCCTGGCGCGCCCTGGTGTGACGCCCGGATAATTAAGCTATAGTAACTCTCTACTAGTGAAGCCACGTCACCACAGTTACTGTTGATAAACTCGCGTTGATTCAAACCCCGTTCAATTTCAATTTAAATTAAAGTCAGTGGTAAAAGTTTCCAGAAATTAAAACTAAAATGTTTGGATGGAGCCAAACAATATATAGGTAATTATGGTGAAGAAACCAAACTTTTATAAAATGGTTTAATACTCTAGAATGAATAAAACAGTTGCTAAAACAATTAAATAAATGCCTTTTGAATTTTATAAAATATTAAACTATTTTGTTCAGGGGTAAAACTTTTTGTGACAATAGTTGGAATTGTAACTCTGTTTTAGGTGTGGGTTTTACTTTTTGTAAAACAAAAAA
>NW_025282586.1:0-1183 GCF_018294505.1 Triticum aestivum
GATGCTTAGTCCAGAAGCTCGCTTCCGACCACTTCAAGAGGAACTAGCTGGATGGTTCAGCAGGGAAGTCCTCCATCCTAAAGGAGAACACTATTACGAGGACGTAGAACTTTATATGCATTAAATCATGTATGGAAACTTGTTCAAAATTGTATATGGTCATCCGATGATATTGAATATATATTGTATATTCCTCTTGAATTCTTTTTGGTTCTAATTTCAAATTTATTTGAAATTGTACATTCATATGCATGTATGTAGTACCATAGAATATATGAAACTCCTTCAAAATTAAAATAAAGCACAAAAGAAATAAAACAATACAAATTAAACAGAAAACAGGTTTAGGGGGGGGGGCTAAAACCCTAAACCTGTGGCGGCCTTTAGTCGCGGTTGGCCAGAAGAACCGCGACTAAAGATCCTCCGCCCCGACGGCCGCCTGGCGCCCACGTGGACGGGCCGTTAGTCGCGGTTCTTAAGCAGCCGCGACTAAAGGTGGGGGGCTTTAGTCGCGCTTATTTGGTCGCGGTTGCGCAACCGCGACTAATGGCAGTTGCGAACCGCGACCAAAGGCCTTTTTTCCACCAGTGTGTGTCTGTGTGTGTTCTTGAGAAAAAACACAAGAGAGTTGAGAGAGGAGGAAGAACAAGCGGCGCTGTGAGAGGAGGCGCCAACACAAGTAAGAACAATACAGGGTAGTTACAACAAACTGGCGTACTCTAAAGTCTTAACTAGAATTCCCCGCAAAAAAAAGGTCTTAACTAGCGAATATATGTGTATGCTGCTGAAGGTTGCCATTCTTAAATAAATTTGTGAAAATTTTGCACAAAAAATGGCATGGGATGAACCAAGTAATATCATTTTGACAATGACAAATTTGTGTTCCCTTCCCTATTTTTGTGAGGAATACAACAATCAATCAAGAAAAATGGAAGTTGTGACAAAGAAGGATGACACAATCAGATAAAAGTGCTTACCATTCCAGCACCAACCAAATACTGTATAGTCTTCGAGGGGGGCACAACCCACCAGAGCAGCACCTGGGGGTGCCCCGAGGGGGGCACAACCCACCAGGGCGTGCCTGGGGTGCCCACCTCGGTGGCCTCCCGTACCCCTTCTTCGCCCTATAAATTCCCATATATTCTGAAAACCCTCGGAGAGACCCTAGATCAGAAGTTCCGCC
>NW_025282587.1:0-1183 GCF_018294505.1 Triticum aestivum
GTTTTCTGTTTTCTCTTTTTGTTTATTTCCTTTTCTGTTTTATTTCATTTAAAAGTATTTAGACATTTTATAAAAATGTGTTTTCTCCACCATAATTACCAGTGTATTATTTAGAACCCACTGAACATTTTTGCTTGAATTTTTGAAAACTTTTATTTTCCACTTTTAAATTTAATTGAAGTTTGAACTAGGAGTTTGACAAGGGTGTGGTTCAAATGTGATCTAGCCCTGTTTAGCAATATGATTAGCTTAATCACAGGGGGTTACTGTAGCATGATTCTCAGGGTGTTACAAATCTCCTCCACTACAAGAAATCTCGTCCCGAGATTTAGGAGGTAGAAGGAAACAGCGCGGGGTATTCTTCGCGCAGACGATCCTCTCGTTCCCAAGTGGCCTCAACTTCAGAATGGTGCGACCACTGGACTTTGAGAAACTTGATCGCCTTCTGACGTGTGCGGCGTTCAGCTTGGTCGAGAATGCGGACCGGATGCTCCTTATAGGAGAGGTCTTGCTGCAATTCGAGCACTTCGTGATCCACCGCTCGGATTGGATCCTTGAAGCAACGGCGGAGCTGTGACACATGGAACACATCGTGAACCTGAGAAAGGTTCGGCGGTAGCTCCAGTTGGTATGCCACTTTTCCACGCCTTTCGAGAATAGTGAATGGGCCAATATAGCGAGGAGCTAGTTTGCCCTTGATCCCGAAACGGTGAGCACCCTTCAGAGGTGTGACTCGAAGATAAGCCTTTTCGCCAGGTTGATAGACCATGTCTTTATGATGACGGTCATACTGACTCTTCTGACGTGACTGAGCAGTCTTGAGATTCTCGCGAATAATGCGGACTTGTTCTTCGGCATCTTGGATAATATCCGGACCGAAGAGTGGACGTTCCCCAGTTTCTGACCAGTTCAGAGGGGTTCGGCACTTTCGTCCATATAACACCTCGAAGGGGGCCATCTTCAGACTAGCTTGATAGCTATTATTATAGGAGAACTCAGCATACGGGAGAGATTCCTCCCATTTCTTGCCGAAGGAAATAACGCAAGCTCGAAGCATGTCTTCGAGGATTTGATTGACGCGTTCAACTTGTCCTTGCGATTGAGGATGAAACGCAGTACTGAATGACAGATGAGTTCCCATTGCTTCTTGGAAACTTGCCCAAAATCTTGAAGTGAATAAGCT
>NW_025282588.1:0-1183 GCF_018294505.1 Triticum aestivum
CCAGAGATACCTCTCCTACAATGGAGTGACAAATCCTAATCTCGAAATACGCCAACCCAACATGTACCTTCGGAGACACCTGTAGAGCACCTTTATAACCACCCAGTTACGTTGTGACGTTTGGTAGCACACAAAGTGTTCCTCCAGTAAACGGGAGTTGCATAATCTCATAGTCATAGGAACATGTATAAGTCATGAAGAAAGCAACAACAACATACTAAACGATCGTGTGCTAAGCTAACGGAATGGGTCATGTCAATCACATCATTCTCCTAATGATGTGATCGTGTTAATCAAATGACAACTCTTTTGTCCATTGCTTGAAAACACAACCATCTTTGATAAACGAGCTAGTCAAGTAGACGCATACTAGTGACACTATGTTTGTCTATGTATTCACAAATGTATTATGTTCGGTTAATACAATTCTAGCATGAATAATAAACATTTATCATGATATAAGGAAATAAATAATAACTTTATTATTGCCTTTAGGGCATGTTTTCTTCAGCGAAGGCCCAGTACGATATGTAGTGTGGCCAAGAGACTTTCCTACCGAAATCACTAATTAAGGAGTACTCCTTGCGGAGATCACTCCAACCTCCCTAGGTTGCGACAAGTGGCACGCTGCATATGCGCCACTTGTCGCAACCTGGGAGTTTTCCCTTTTTTTCGTAGATCCCTTTATTCAAAATGTTTTATCTCTTAAACCGTGCGTCCAAATCTCGAACCGCTTTCGCCATTGAATTCCTCACGTTGAGATCTTCACAACTAGATCCCATGTTGATAGGTTTGGCGAACTTTTTTTTCACGAAAAAACCGGACGAAAAACCGAACCGTGAACCGGGAACACGGGATCCCGTGCCTCTGACGAAATCACAACCGTGCCTCTCGCGGAAACAAAACCGTGCCTCTCACGAAAAAAAATAGAAAATGCGTTTTTTTTCCTTTTTCGAAAGAGGCACGCCCGTGCCTCTCGCGAAAGCACAACCGTGCCTCTGGCGGAAGCAAAACCGTGCCTCTCACGAAAGAAAAAAAAAACAGAACACGCGTTTTTTTTTCCTTTCCGAAAGAGGCACGCCCGTGCCTCTCGCGAAAGCACAACCGTGCCTCTTGCGGAAGCAAAACCATGCCTCTGGCGGAAGAAAGAAAAAACAAAAAACGCGTTTTTTTTCATTTCCGA
>NW_025282589.1:0-1183 GCF_018294505.1 Triticum aestivum
CCTCCGCTTGATTCTCGCACTGCATGATGTTTGAGAAACGGATGACCGAGACACAGTCTTTCAGAAACAATCACTCTTTACTCTGGATGGACCGGTACACCTACTTTCCCCTACATCTGCTAGTCCACCTCTTCAAGAGATCCTGTAACCTACTCAGCTATGCTAGAGCCCATAATAGCTTGTGGCTGCACACGGAAGTTTCTAGCATGAATAATCTTATGATCCCTTTGAGCCTGGGTGGCGGACCTTATACAAACAGACAACACTGGGTTCTCCAGGTGCCTCAATCCACCCAGATGTGAGTTTTAGTTGCCACCTTAAGTTGAACCATTAATAAATATCTCACATCTGTCATGAATATCTCTCAAACCCAATCCACGTCTACAAGCATAGCATGGCAATAATAAAAGCAACGTAGAAGTAACTCCCAAGGGTTTGATAAAGTAAAACAGGTAATAGGTACTACCTCAACTACTTCCCAATACCCACATGTTAATCAGATCCTAATCATGCAATGTGTTTGAGGAAAATAGATCTAATGCAATAAAACTGGGTATGAACGGAATATGATCAAAGTGTTACTTGCCTTGCTGATGATCCGCAAAACCTAGCGATTCGAAGTAACAAGCGGCACACTCCGGGTACTCTATCGCAAACAAACAAGCATACAATCAGTACTCATCTAATGCACAGGTAAAACTCGAATGAAGATCCAACCAGAAAGTTCAACTTAAGAACTCCGGTTTGCAAAAAGAATCAACTTGAAAGAAACAACGAAAGTCAAACGGCGAAAGAAAGAAACTTCATTTGCTAATCTGGATCTAGGTCAAATTTTACTGTAGCAAAAACTTGTTTGAGTAGGTTAAACAGAAAGAGAATTTCGAGACGAAACTCTAGGCGCTTGAATCACCTGATTCCGATAAACGAGTGAGAAGTTAAACAGAATCGAAGATTCGATCAGAAATCGAATCTGAGAAAATAACGAGAAAATCCGACGAAAAAGAAAAACGGACGAACGGTTAAATAACGGACGTTCGTTAACAGAGAAAAACCAACGAACGCGTTCGTTAAAACGAACGGTTCGGTGAACGCTCGTAAAATAATAAAACCGATCTAGGTTTTTTTAAACAAAGGTTTTTTTGTTTAAAACGAAAACCGGCAAAGAACGGGCGGCGGCAGTACC
>NW_025282590.1:0-1183 GCF_018294505.1 Triticum aestivum
CTTAGTAGTAGAATGCAATGAACGATTATAAGCAAATTCAATATGAGGCAAGCATTCCTCCCACATTTTCTTATTATTCTTCAAAACAGCCCTAAGCATAGTAGACAACGTTCTATTGACTACTTCAGTTTGTCCATCAGTTTGGGGGTGACAAGTAGTACTAAAAAGCAGTTTAGTCCCCAACTTAGCCCATAAACATCTCCAAAAGTGGCTAAGAAATTTAGTATCACGATCTGAAACAATAGTATTTGGCACACCATGCAAACGAATAATTTCACGAAAGAACAAATCAGCAACATTAACAGCATCATCGCTTTTATGACATGGTATAAAGTGTGCCATTTTCGAGAATCTATCCACGACAACAAATATGCTATCCCTCCCCTTCTTTGTTCGAGGTAAACCTAAAACAAAGTCCATAGATATATCCTCCCAAGGAACACTAGGTACAAGCAAAGGCATATATAAACCATGAGGATTGAGTCGTGACTTAGCTTTTTGACATGTAGTGCATCGAGCAATAAAACGCTCAACATCCCGTCTCATTTTTGGCCAAACTATTGGTGCTGCTATTGATACTTCTGTGGCTCCTGCTGCTGATGCGGAGGAGGATGATTATGTGGGAGATTATGAGGATGAGGTTGATCAAAATCAACACTACGTGCAGCCACCTGTACCACCACCAGCAGGTCGACCTCAGGTATATATTCGTAATGGTAGGCCTGCACCACCACCTCAGGTACGAGACGATGTCCATATTCCTAAACTGAAATTGAATATTCCACCATTTGAGGGTAGATATGTTCCTGATATATATCTTACTTGGGAGTTAGAAACTGAACAACGATTTACATGTTTACAATATCCTGAGGAGAGACGAGTTGCTGCTGCAGTTTGTGCTTTCACTAGTTTTGCATGTGTATGGTGGTCTGAACATTGTAGATTATATCCTATTCCAACTACTTGGGCTGCTTTGAAAACTGCTATGCGTACGCGTTGGGTTCCACCATATTATCAACGTGAATTGCTTCAAAAATTGCAGCGTTTAAGACAAGGGAAAAATTCTGTAGAAGAATATTATCAGAAATTACAAACTGGCATGATTAGATGTGGTATTGTTGAGGAGAATGAAGCTATGCTTGCACGTTTTCTGGGTGGATTAAATAGAGAGATTCAGACCATT
>NW_025282591.1:0-1183 GCF_018294505.1 Triticum aestivum
TTGCCTCACTACCAGCTGTCAGGTTACAGCTACCTTCACAGTACCTCCTGGGACTGATGTAGTCTTGTTCATTAGTCTTAGATGCACTCGCGAGCCTGCGTGCCGCCTATGATGACTTAATCTATGTACTGAACTCTGTGTACTGAACTCTATGTCCGACCCCTTTTGTAAGTTATGCCGACTATCTATGTGATATCTGTCGTGCTCCTTTCATTATGCATGTTTCATCATGAATGACTCTTGTCTATGCAAATTTCTCAATACTGAACTACCCCTGTTATATATTAGCAGGATGGTTAGACCAGCTGGTCGTGGTCGTGGTGGCAACTTCCCACCACCGCCTGAGTACATGGCTGGTATGATCCAACAGCTTGAGATGAATCGCCAGTTCATGGAAAACGTGATGGCTCAGTTTCCTCGCCCCAATATGAACCAGCATCCAAACACAACAACTCTGCAGGATTTCATACGCCTCAACCCAAGTGTGTACCGCAGCTCAACCCAGCCGTTGGATGCTGATGACTGGCTCCGTGACATCACCTATGAGATGGAGTCTGCTGATGTAGCCCCTGCCAGCTATGTCACTTTTGCTTCCTTCTTCCTAAAGGGACCCGCAGCTCAATGGTGGGACAGCCACAGGCGTACTCTGCCAGCTGGGACAATCATCTCCTGGCCAGACTTTCAGGCTGCCTTCCGTGCCCGCTTCATTCCTCAGGGAATCATGGACAAGAAGAAGCGTGAGTTTCGAAACCTCACCCAAGGCAACAAGACTGTTGAAGCTTATCAGCGAGAGTTTCTGGACTTATCCCGCTATGCTGAAGAAGACATTGCAACTGATGCACGCAGACAGGAGAAGTTCCGTGAAGGCCTTCAAGCTGACATCAAGCTCGCACTTCTAGTGCATGACTTTGCCGATTTCGCCACCTTGGTGAATAAGGCCATCAATGTTGAGACTGGTCTTCAAGAACACCATAGCTCTCAAAGGCGCAACCGTGACACGGGCTCATCTTCGGGCCCGCCCTCGCAGAAGCGTAAGATATGGATCCCGAACAGCATGTACCGTCCAAATGCACCAGCCCTAAGGCAGTCTTACGCTGCACCTCGTCTGCCTACTGCTCCAACTAGGCTGCCAAGGCTTCCAGCTCCGCCACCCCAAGCTCCTGTTCCCACTCCCAATAATGGC
>NW_025282592.1:0-1183 GCF_018294505.1 Triticum aestivum
CACGGGTCGTCTTCCGTCCAAGTCGGGCGGTGCTACTCATCGTCGTATTCATCGTCGTCAGCAGCAGATCGTCGCCAACATCATCATCAACACTGTCGCACCCATAATAGCTAACAATTAGTACGTCCAACATCCTCTGTTCATGTCTGTTTCTACAACTATTGTTACGTGTTTGCTGCTGTTATGTATGTCTTGCTGTTCTTCTAGTTTGCTAGATTATTGCATGCTAGTATCTCTTCTAGTCATGAATTATTTACTGGAATTAATCATGAACTTGCCTAATATTCCAACAATCCAAAAACCTAATTATAGGCAATTTCCTGAGTTAACTATGGCTGGATTCGCTGATGCACTGAGGCCGGATAAGTTTACCGGTGTGCACTTTAAGAGGTGGCAGGTGAAGACCACGCTCTGGCTTACTGCTCTGAAAGTTTTCCACGCTAGTGTTGGTGCTCCAGAGGGAATGACCGACGAAGATCGGAGAAAATTCAGGAAGCCAATACTATGTTTGTGGGATGCATTCTGAGTGTTCTTGCTGACCGTCTGTGTGATCTGTACATGCACATAAACGACAGAAAAATTCTGTGGGATGCACTGAATGCAAAATTCGGTGCAACAGATGCAGGCAGTGAACTATACATCATGGAGAGTTTTCATGACTACAAGATGGTGAATAACCGTTCTGTGGTTGAACAAGCTCATGAGATACAGTGTATTGCGAAGGAACTTGAACTCCTTAAATGTGTTCTACCCGACAAATTCGTGGTTGGGTGCATGATTGCAAAGTTGCCTCCTTCATGGAGGAATTTCGCCACAACTCTGAAGCATAAGAGACAGGAGATATCAGTTGAAAATCTGATTGCATCTCTTGATGTTGAAGAAAAAGCTCGGGCTAAAGATACCACTGAAAAAGGAGGTGAGGTTCAGCCTACTGCTAACATGGTGCAGAGGTACCCACAGAACAAGAACAAAGGGAAGAACAAACCTGTTTTCAACAAGCCTACCAAGACTACTACCTTCAAGAAGAAGAAGTTCAACAAGGCTGAGCTAGAGTGCTACGCCTGTGGGAAGCCTGGACACTTTTCCAAGGAATGCCCTGAACGTGCAGACCGCAGAGGGAAAACAAGCTCCAAGACTGTCAACATGGTGACCGCTAGCAATACTGATGGGTATGGTAATTTAC
>NW_025282593.1:0-1183 GCF_018294505.1 Triticum aestivum
TGAACCGGGCTGTAGCAGGCTAACAGGACTCCGGTATTCATCGCGTGACATTTCCCCGAAGGGACAGACACAGGAACGAAGAAGGACACATGCCGGCCAGCCTAAGTGTTCCGGAGCAGTAGCAAGCTACCATGGCTCAGTGGAAACACTAGGAGACATTTCCCGGTAAGAGAGGCTACTAAAGATAAACAACTAGATGGTCAGATCCCACACATACCAAGCATTTCAATAACATACACACAATATGCTCGATATGTGCAATACAACATGGCATCACAAAATGACTCTACGACTCAAGTAGTTTATTCAATAGGCTCCGAGGAGCGAGATATTACAAACATGGGTCTCATGACCCAACACTCAGAGCATACAAGTCAAAGCACAAGCGGAAGCTATCATGTCTGGGTACAGACAACTATAAATGAAAAAGGCTGAGAAGCCTGACTATCTATCAGATCCTGCCGAGGGCACAAGATCATAGCTGAGGTAACAAGCTAAACGTCGAAGACCACGCGGAAATACTAGTGAGACTGAAGTCTCTCTGCAAAAACATAAAATAGGCAAACGTGAGTACAAATGTACCCAGCAAGACTTACATCAGAACTATCTACATATGCATCATTATCAACAAAGGGATGGTGGGGTTTAACTGCAGCAAGCCAGCTTTGACTCGGTGGCTATCCTGAACTACGACTGCGAGTAACTTTTTTGAGGTGGCGCACACGAGTCCACATATTCACCATATCAATACACCACTATGGATCCGCTCCCGTCTCCCTACGAGAACGCCATTCATAGCACTCACGCTTATCTTGCGTATTTTAGAGTATCCACTTTCACTTGTCTATGAACTGATATAAGCAACCCAGAAGTCCTTTTCCGCGGACACGGCTATTCGAATAGATCATATTAACCCTGCAGGGGTGTACTTCTTCACACACGCTCTCACCACTTACCGCCGTTTACACGACATGTACTCGGCAACCTTCAAGCGGAAGCCCAACGTGGGTGTCGGCCACGGCCTACCTAAACACTCAAGTCTCTAGTACAGGTTTATCGCCTATTCGGGTTCCATCCATGAGGAGATCCGGCCGGAGTTTCGCTCACAGCCCCAAACGATGTGAACAGGGTTCCCGAGACACCAAACGGGCGCCTGGTACACCGTGCCACGTGCCTACCGCAT
>NW_025282594.1:0-1183 GCF_018294505.1 Triticum aestivum
CAACCGTGAGTTGCAGTAGAATGAAGCAAGACACGAAATATGTACGGAGGCTATATAAAACGGCCAAGATGAACACAAGTGTACTACCTTGGGATAAAAGCATGCACGCTAGCCTGATACATATTTTGTTCCAAACTTATTGATGAAGGTCGGGAGGCAGAGGACACGTGAGTTGGGGAGGGGTTGGGTGGGTGGGTGGGGGGTAGTTATTGTGGGGAGGGGGATATATCATAGTCAAATTGTGATGCCAATAGGGCAGCGGCGTCTAGCTCGACATTCAGGAGGACAAATCTTGTTTTGGAAAGTTAATTGTTACCCCAACGAAAGCGGCAAATATCATCTAGGATGTGTCTCATGTGCACCTCGCAGCCATCGTCCACCCTAGTTAGGGCGAGTGTGTCATCATCTGCCAGAGAACGACACATGAAAAGTCGTCATGGATGGGGTACCGAAGCAGCTCGCTAGAGAAGGCGTCGAGGATGAGCTATTGTAGTAGGCCAGCAAAAATTATGGAAAATACAAGCATGTTTTGTTTCTATATTATAAGACAACCACACCACGAGTTACACAAGCTTGATTGAGTTAGAGCATCTACAACCGGACGTCCAATGCCTGCCCCAAACGCTCGGACGGGCTGTCCGATCACTGTCCAGATGCAAAAATGTCGTCCAATCGGCCTCCCTATATCCGGCCGAAATGCCCGAACTAGCCGGCACTCCCCATATACAACCCAAATCTGGGGCGGATATTGGGACGCCTAAAGGCATTCGGGCACGCCTGCCACGTTGGATTCGTCCCATGCTGGCCCACCCGACATCCTATCCGCACCTCCGACCAAAACCCAAGCCGCATTACACTCCACTCCCCGCCCCTCCAGTCCACTCCATCCGCCCACAAGCTCCTGTCCGGTGATCTCCTACCATCGCCGGCATGGTTGGAAGCAATCCGAGTCATATACCTCCATATATGTTGATCCTGAGCTCATCTCACGCGGCCTCGAGGAAGAGATGACCGTCCGCCTTGCGCTTCGCCGCTCCCGGAAGGAAGCCACCCGAGGACACCGCTTAGACACCTTCCATCGGCAATCCATTACGTCCATGCAAATGGGCATGGATCTGACGCGAGCTGTGTCGCTGCTGTCTCTCCGGAGGTGGTGCGGTCCGTCTAGCGTCCGAATGCGCCA
>NW_025282595.1:0-1183 GCF_018294505.1 Triticum aestivum
GTGGGCTTGCCCCGTCCTATTCGTTAAGAAGAAGGATGGTACGGACCGGATGGTTGTAGATTACCGACCTGTCAATTTGGTCACAATCAAGAACAAATATCCACTTCCCAGGATCAACGATCTGTATGATCAGCTCGCTGGATCCTCAGTCTTCTCCAAGATGGATTTGAGGTTGGGCTACCATCAAATAAAAATCAGAAACGGGGACATTCCTAAAACGGCCTTTGTTACTCGTTATGGCCAATACGAGTACACCGTCATGTCCTTCGGTTTAACCAACGCTCCAGCCACCTTTTCTCGGTTAATGAACTCAATCTTCATGGAGTATTTGGATAAATTCGTCGTAGTTTATCTCGATGATATACTCATCTACTCCAAGAACGAGGAAGAACATGCCGAACATTTAAGGCTAGTGTTGAAGAAACTTCGAGAGCATCACCTTTATGCCAAATTTTCAAAATGTGAATTCTGGTTGTCAGAAGTGACCTATCTGGGTCATGTAATATCTGGTAAAGGTATTGCTGTTAACCCTGAGCGAGTTCAAGCCGTCCTTAATTGGACTCCGCCTGAATCGGTCAAGCAAGTTCGGAGTTTTCTAGGCTTAGCGAGCTATTGTCGTCGCTTTGTCGAGAACTTCTCCAAGGTTGCTAAACCTCTAACCGAACTCCTCAAGAAAGATAAAAAGTTCGAGTGGACTCCACAATGTGAGCACAGCTTTCAGGAACTGAAAAGACGCCTGACCTCTGCTCCCGTGCTGGTACCGCCAGACTTCTCCAAGGACTTTGTTATCTACTGCGACGCCTCGCGACAAGGACTAGGTTGCATTCTTATGCAAGATCGACACGTAATTGCTTACGCTTCACGACAATTGCACCCACATGAGGAGAATTATCCTACTCATGATCTAGAGCTTGCAGCCGTAGTCTATGCACTTAAGACCTGGCGACATTACCTCCTCGGTAATCGTTGCGAAATATTCACTGATCACCAAAGTCTGAAGTATATTTTCACCCAACCGGATTTGAATCTCAGGCAGAGACGTTGGGTTGAATTGATCACAGACTTCGACTTAGGAATAACCTACACCCCAGGGAAAGCCAACGTCATGGCTGATGCGCTAAGTCGTAAATCTTATTGTAACAACCTGATGTTACAACAAAGTCAACCGCTTCTCCATGAGGAA
>NW_025282596.1:0-1183 GCF_018294505.1 Triticum aestivum
GAAGGTTTTGTCTATCCTGAAATATGCTAATAAGTATGCAAAGCTCCAGCAATCCTTCTGAGGACTGGAGTGAGCATCTCGGAGTTGGAATGTATGCTTGATGATGATCAAAGATTTTGGGTGTATACAAAGTTTATGAGAAACTTGTATTTCCAAAGAAGTGAGTGGGAGCACTATAGAATTTCTGATGAGTATATGTTGTTGACATATTAATGATCAGAAATGACGTAGAATTTCTGGAAAGCATATAGGGTTATTTGGAAAGTGTTTTCAATGGAAAACCTGGATTAAGCTACTTGAACATTGAGCATCAAGATCTATAAGGATAGATCAAAACACTTAATAGTACTTTCAAATGAGCACATGCCTTGACGTGATCTTGAAGGTGTTCAAGATGGATCAGTCAAAGAAGGAGTTCTTGCCTGAGTTGTAAGGTATGAAGTTAAGACTTAAAGCTCGACCATGGCAGAATAGAGAGAAAGGAATGAAGGTCGTCCCCTATGCTTAAGACATAGGCTCTACAGTATGCTATGCTGTGTACCGCACCTGAAGTGTGCTTTACCATGAGTCAGTCAAGGGGTACAAGAGTGATCCAAGAATGGATCACAGGACAACAGTCAAAGTTATCCTTAGTAACTAGTGGACTAAGGAATTTTCTCAATTATGGAGGTGGTAAAAGAGTTCGTCGTAAAGGGTTATGTCGATGCAAGCTTAACACCTATCCGGATAGCTCTGAGTAGAGATACCAGATACGTATAATGGAGCAACAATTTAGAATAGCTCCAAGTAGAACAGTTATTTGGAATAGCTCCAAATAGAACGTGGTAGCTGCATCTAGGAGATGACATAGAGATTTGTAAAGCACACACGGATCTGAAAGGTTCAGACCCGTTGACTATAACCTCTCTCACAAGCATAACATGATCAAACCCAGAACTCATCGAGTGTTAATCACATGGTAAATGTGAACTAGATTATTGACTCTAGTAAACTCTTTGGGTGTTAGTCACATGGGGATGTGACCTTGAGTGTTAATCACATATCGATGTGAACTAGATTATTGACTCTAGTGCAAGTGGGAGACTGTTGGAAATATGCCCTAGAGGCAATAATAAATTGATTATTATTATATTTCCTTGTTCATGATAATCGTTTATTATCCATGCTAGAATTGTATTGATAG
>NW_025282597.1:0-1183 GCF_018294505.1 Triticum aestivum
ACTGCGAGTGTTGATAACCGACACGTAGAAGCACCCCGGTGTTCGTCAACCGTGGAAATCACTCCGGGACCCCAAAATAGGGAGTAATAGTCCACGAAACGGGCCATAATCGGCCAAAACCGTGACTGTTGATGACCGACACGTAAGAGCACCTTGGGGTTCAACAACCTTGGAAATCGCTTTGGGACCCCAAAACAGTGATAATAGCCCCCGAAACGGGTTAGAATTGACAAAAACCACGAGTGTTGATCACCGACACTTAAACGCACCTCGGGGTTTGTTAATCATGGAAATCACTCTGAGACCTAACAGTGAGTAATAGTCCATGAAACGGGGCAGAATCGACAAAAGTTGTGATTGTTGATGACTGACACGTAAATGCACCCTGGGTGAAGTTTGTTAATTGTGGGAATCACTCTGGGACCAACAAAAGTGAGTAATAGTCCATGAAACGGGCGAGATTCGGTCAGAACTGTGTGTGTTGATGACACACACGTAAGCACCCCGGGATTCGTCAATCGTGGAAATCGGTTTGGGACCCCAAAACAGTGACTCATAGTCCATGAAATAGGCCAGAATTGGCCAAAACTGCGAGTGTTGATGACCGACACGTAAGCGCACCTCGGGGTTTAGCAACTATGGAAATCGCTTTGGTACACCAAAACAGCGAGTAATAGTCCACGAAACGGGTAAGAATTGGCCAAAACTTTGAGTGTTGACGACGGACACGTAAACGCACCCCGGGGATCGTCAATCGCGGAAATCGCTCTCGGACCCCAAAACAGTGAGTAATAGTACACGAAACGGACCAGAATGGGCCAAAATAGTGAGTGCTGATGACCGACACTTAAATACACCCTGGGGTTCCTTAATCATGTAAATCACTCCGAGACCTCAAATCAGTGAGTAATAGGCCATGAAACGGGGCAGAATCGACAAAAACTGTGAGTGTTGCCGACCGGCGCATAAACGCACCCCGGGGTTATGTTCGTTAATCGTGGAAATCACTCCAGGACCACAAAATAGGGAGTAATAGTCCACGAAACAGGCCAGAATCAGCCAAAACCATGAATGTTGATGACCGACATGTAAGAGCACCTTGGGGTTCAACAACCATGGAAATCGCATTGGGACCCCAAAACGGTGAGTAATAGACCACGAAACGGGTCAGAATCGACAAAAA
>NW_025282598.1:0-1183 GCF_018294505.1 Triticum aestivum
GGTTATTCATTTAAATCAGAGAATAATGGTTGTTCTATTTATATGAGTAATATCTTTTATGGTCATGCACCCTTGAAGAGTGGTCTATTTTTATTAAATCTCGATAGTAGTGATACACATATTCATAATGTTGAAGCCAAAAGATGCAGAGTTGATAATGATAGTGCAACATATTTGTGGCACTGCCGTTTAGGTCATATCGGTGTAAAATGCATGAAGAAACTCCATACTGATGGACTTCTGGAATCACTTGATTATGAATCACTTGGTACTTGCGAACCGTGCCTCATGGGCAAGATGACCAAAACACCGTTCTCCGGATCTATGGAGAGAGCAACAGATTTGTTGGAAATCATACATACAGATGTATGTGGTCCGATGAATGTTGAGGCTCGTGGCGGATATCGTTATTTCCTCACCTTCACAGATGATTTGAGCAGATATGGGTATATCTACTTGATGAAGCACAAGTCTGAAACATTTGAAAAGTTCAAAGAATTTCAGAGTGAAGTAGAAAATCATCGTAACAAGAAAATAAAGTTTCTACGATCTGATCGTGGAGGAGAATATTTGAGTTACGAGTTTGGTTTACATTTGAAACAATGTGGAATAGTTTCGCAACTCACGCCACCTGGAACACCACAGCGAAATGGTGTGTACGAACGTCATAATCGTACTTTACTTGATATGGTGCGATCTATGATATCTCTTACCGATTTACCGCTATCATTTTGGGGTTATGCTTTAGAGACGGCCGCATTCACGTTAAATAGGGCACCATCAAAATCCGTTGAGACGACGCCTTATGAACTGTGGTTTGGCAAGAAACCAAAGTTGTCGTTTCTCAAAGTTTGGGGCTGCGATGCTTATGTGAAGAAACTTCAACCAGATAAGCTCGAACCCAAATCGGAGAAATGTGTCTTCATAGGATACCCAAAGGAGACAATTGGGTACACCTTCTATCACAGATCTGAAGGCAAGATTTTCGTTGCTAAAATCGGATCCTTTCTAGAGAAGGAGTTTCTCTCGAAAGAAGTGAGTGGGAGGAAAGTAGAACTTGATGAGATAACTGTATCTACTCCCTTATTGGAAAGTAGTTCATCACAAGAACCGGTTCCTGTGACAACTACACCAATTAGTGAGGAAGCTAATGATATTGATCATGAAACTTCAGATCAAGTTT
>NW_025282599.1:0-1182 GCF_018294505.1 Triticum aestivum
GGGGTCTTTGAAAACCGTGTTCATGGGACATCGAAGGTGGCTTCGCGACGATGACCCGTGGAGGAAACGCAAGGATCTGTTCGATGGTGAAACCGAACCCCGAAAACGCCCGTGTACGAGGAGCGGCGAGGAAATAGATAAGCTGTTGAAAAATTGGAAAGACTGCCCACCGCCGGGAAAGAAGCAAAAGGCGCCAGAGCCGGGAAAGAAGCGAAAGGCGCCAGAGCCGCTACTGAAGGTATGGAAAACGAGGTCTGTTTTCTGGGACTTGCCGTACTGGAAGATCCACCGTGTGCCTCACAGCCTTGATGTCATGCATATCACGAAGAACGTGTGCGAGAGTCTGCTTGGTACCCTGCTCAACATGCCAGAGAGGACCAAAGATGGGCCGAAAGCAAGGGCAGACTTGAAATCAATGAGCATCAGGCAGGAGCTTCACGCTAATGATGATGATGATGATGATGATGATGATGATGATGATGATGATGATGATGATGATGATGAGGTGAAGCAGGACACAGAAAGTCGTCGCAAAGGCAAAAAGGCCAAGAAGACCGGAAATGACTACCCTCCCGCGTGCTTCACTCTAAGTCAGGAGGAGATCGAGCAGTTTTTCACCTGCCTCCTAGGAGTAAAACTTCCTTACGGTTACGCGGGGAAGATAAGCAGATACCTAGACCCAGCGAAGCAGAAGTTCAGCAGGATGAAGTCTCACGACTGTCACGTGCTGATGACACAGATACTTCCAGTTGCAATCCGTGGGATCATGGACACGCACGTCCGTGAAACGCTATTTGGCCTATGCAACTTCTTCGACGTCATCTCTCGGAAGTCGATTGGCGTGAGGCAACTCAGAAGGCTACAGGAAGAGATCGTGGTGATACTATGCGAGCTTGAGATGTACTTCCCGCCCGCATTCTTCGACGTTATGGTGCATCTGCTGGTCCATATAGTGGAGGATATCATCCAACTCGGGCCGACGTTCCTGCACAGCATGATGCCGTTCGAAAGGATGAATGGTGTCATCAAAGGATACGTTCGCAACATGTCACGTCCAGAAGGAAGCATAGCCAGGGGCTTTCTGACCGAAGAGTGCATCTCCTACTGCACGAATTATCTAGGCATCGAGAACCCCGTTGGTCTGCCCGTCAACAGGCACCTCGGCAGGCTCGCTGGATGGGG
>NW_025282600.1:0-1182 GCF_018294505.1 Triticum aestivum
ATTACGATTTCCGGATAACACAATTATAGCATGAATAAAGACAATTATCATGAACAAAGAAATATAATAATAATGCTTTTATTATTGCCTCTAGGGCATATTTCCAACAGTCTCCCACTTGCACTAGAGTCAATAATCTAGTTACATTGTGATGAATCGAACACCCATGGAATTCTGGTGTTGATCATGTTTTGCTCTTGGGAGAGGTTTAGTCAACGGATCTGCTACATTCAGGTCCGTATGTACTTTACAAATCTCTATGTCTCCATCTTGAACATTTTCACGGATGGAGTTGAAGCGATGCTTGATGTGCCTTGTCTTCTTGTGAAACCTGGGCTCCTTGGCAAGTGCAATAGCTCCAGTGTTGTCACAGAAGAGCTTGATCGGCCCCGACGCATTGGGTA
Source organism: Triticum aestivum (assembly GCF_018294505.1). Classification (NCBI taxonomy): domain Eukaryota; kingdom Viridiplantae; phylum Streptophyta; class Magnoliopsida; order Poales; family Poaceae; genus Triticum; species Triticum aestivum. Next base: position 405 of record NW_025282600.1, read on the forward strand.
TGACTCCTAGGTCGGTGATGAACTCCTTCACCCATATTGCTTCATGTGCTGCCTCCGAGGCTGCCATGTACTCCGCTTCACATGTAGATCCCGCCACGACGCTCTGCTTGCAACTGCACCAGCTTACTGCCCCACCATTCAAAATATACACGTATCCGGTTTGTGACTTGGAGTCATCCAGATCTGTGTCGAAGCTAGCGTCGACGTAACCTTTTACGACGAGCTCTTCGTCACCTCCATAAACGAGAAACATTTCCTTAGTCCTTTTCAGGTACTTCAGGATATTCTTGACTGTTGTCCAGTGTTCCTTGCCGGGATTACTTTGGTACCTTCCTACCAAACTTACGGCAAGGTTTACATCAGGTCTGGTACACAGCATGGCATACATAATAGAACCTATGGCTGAGGCATAGGGGATGACACTCATCTCTTCTATCTCTGCTGCCGTGGTCGGACATTGAGCTGAGCTCAATTTCACACCTTGCAAAACAGGCAAGAACCCTTTCTTGGACTGATCCATTTTGAACTTCTTCAAAATCTTATCAAGATATGTGCTTTGTGAAAGACCTATGAGGCGTCTTGATCTATCCCTATAGATCTTGATGCCTAATATATAAGCAGCTTCTCCAAGGTCCTTCATTGAAAAACTCTTATTCAAGTAGGCCTTAATGCTGTCCAAAAGTTCTATATCATTTCCCATCAAAAGTATGTCATCTACATATAGTATGAGAAATGCTATAGAGCTCCCACTCACTTTCTTGTAAACACAGGCTTCTCC
>NW_025282601.1:0-1182 GCF_018294505.1 Triticum aestivum
CGCGCCCGAGCCCCGCCACGGAGCCCTCGCCGGAGCCCGCCCGTCGAGGTACTGCCGCCGGCCGTCTTCGTTGTTGACCGGTTTTCTGTAAAAAAAAACCTTTTGTTTTTTTAAAAAAAAAACCCTAGATCGGTTTTTTTCGGTTTTCTTATTTCGCGAGCGTTCACAGAACCGTTCGTTTTAACGAACGCGTTCGTCGGTTTTTCTCTGATTAACGAACGTCCGTTATTTAACCGTTCGTCCGTTTTTCTTTTTCGTCGGATTTTCTCGTTATTTTCTCAGATCCGATTTCTGATCGAATCTTCGAATCTGTTTAACTTCTCGCTCGTTTATCGGAATCAGGTGATTCAAGCGCCTAGAGTTTCGTCTCGAAATTCTCTTTCCGTTTAACCTACTCAAACAAGTTTTTGCTACAGTAAAATTTGACCTAGATCCAGATTAGCAAACGAAGTTTCTTTCTTTCGCCGTTTGACTTTCGTTGCTTCTTTCGAGTTGATTCTTTTTGCAAACCGGAGTTCTTAAGTTGAACTTTCTGGTTGGATCTTTCATTCGAGTTTTACCTGTGCATTAGCTGAGTACTGATTGTATGCTTGTTTGTTTGTGATAGAGTACCCGGAGTGTGCCGCTTGTTACTTCGACTCGCTAGGTTTTGCGGATCATCAGCAAGGCAAGTAACACTTTGATCATATCCCGTTCATACCCAGTTTTATTGCATTAGATCTTTTTCCCCAAACACATTGCATGATTAGGATCTAAATAAACTGTGGGTATTGGGAAGTAGTTGAGGTAGTACCTATTACCTGTTTTATTTATCAAACCCTTGGGAGTTACTTCTACATTGCTTTTATCAATGCCATGCTATGCGTAGACGTGGATTGGGTTTGAGAGATATTCATGACAGATGTGAGATTGTTTAATAATGGTTCAACTTAAGGTGGCAACTAAAACTCACATCTGGGTGGATTGAGGCACCTGGAGAACCCAGTGTTGTCTGTATGTATAAGGTCCGCCACCCAGGCTCAAAGGGATCATAAGATTATTCATGCTAGAAACTTCCGTGTGCAGCCGCAAGCTATTATGGGCTCTAGCATAGCTGAGTAGGTTACAGGATCTCTTGAAGAGGTGGACTAGCAGATGTAGGGGAAAGTAGGTGTACCGGTCCATCCAGAGTAGAGAGTGATT
>NW_025282602.1:0-1182 GCF_018294505.1 Triticum aestivum
GCAACCAGGCAAGCCCCCCCCTTGATCACCAGATATCGCCTATTCTACTCTATACTGCTTGCATTAGAGTAGTGTAGCATGTTACTGCTTTCCGTTGATCCTATTCTGATGCATAGCCTGACATTGTTGCTACACCTGTTGATACCTTACCTGCAATCCTAAATGCTTAGTATAGGATGCTAGTTTATCATCATTGGCCCTACATTCTTGTCAGTCTGCCTTGCTATACTATTGGGCCGTGATCACTCGGGAGGTGATCACGGGTATATACTATACATACATACATACTATACAGATGGTGACTAAAGTCGGGTCAGCTCGAAGAGTACCCGCGAGTGATTCACGGATTGGGGGCTGAAAGGACCTTTGTCCCGACGGCCCTCTGTGTGGATCTTTGTGGCGGAGCGACAGGGCAGGTTGAGACCGCCTAGGAGAGAGGTGGGCCTGGCCCTGTTCGGCGTTCGCGGACACTTAACACGCTTAACGAGATCTTGGTATTTGATCTGAGTCGGCTACGAGCCTATACGCACTAACCATCTACGTGGGAGTAGTTATGGGTATCCCGACGTCGTGGTATCTGCCGAAGCACTTCAGACGTCAGCGACGGAGCGGCGCGCGCCGAATTGGACTGGAACGCCACTAGGCTAGGTCTGCTTTCGGCCGCCCACGCAACGTGCAGGTGTGCTCAGGGCGATGGGCCCAGACCCCTACGCGCTTAGGTTTAGACCGGCGTGCTGGCCTCTCTGTTTTGCCTAGGTGGGGCTGCGACGTGTTGATCTTCCGAGGCCGGGCATGACCCAGGAAAGTGTGTCCGGCCAAATGGGATCAAGCATGTTGGGTTATGTGGTGCACCCCTGCAGGGAAGTTAATCTATTCGAATAGCCGTGATCTTCGGTAACAGGACGACTTGGAGTTGTACCTTGACCTTATGACAACTAGAACCGGATACTTAATAAAACACACCCTTCCAAGTGCCAGATACAACCGGTGGTCGCTCTACCTCAGGGATATGAGGAGGGGATCGCCGGGTAGGATTATGCTATGAGATGTTACTTGGAGATGCTACTTGGAGGACTTCGACCTACCCTCTTCTGCCTGTTGCAAGACGAAGGTGACCAGAAGCGTAGTCTTCGATAAGACTAGCTATCCCCCTCTTATTCTGGCATTCTGCAGTTCAGTCCA
>NW_025282603.1:0-1182 GCF_018294505.1 Triticum aestivum
TCCCCTTTTTCCTATATCTTGGCGCATGGGCCTCTAGGGGCTGGTGCCCTTGGCCCATGTAGGCCAAGGCGCACCCCCTACAGCCCATGTGGCCCCCCGGGGCAGGTGGCCCCACCCGGTGGGCCCCCGGGACCCTTCCGGTGGTCCCGGTACAATACCGATGACCCCGAAACTTGTCCCGATGGCCGAAACAGGACTTCCTATATATAAATCTTTACCTCCGGACCATTCCGGAACTCCTCGTGACGTCCGGGATCTCATCCGGGACTCCGAACAACATTCGGTAACCACATACAAGCTTCCTTTATAACCCTAGCGTCATCGAACCTTAAGTGTGTAGACCCTACGGGTTCGGGAGACATGCAGACATGACCGAGACGTTCTCCGGTCAATAACCAACAGCGGGATCTGGATACCCATGTTGGATCCCACATGTTCCACGATGACCTCATCGGATGAACCACAATGTCAAGGACTCAATCGATCCCGTATACAATTCCCTTTGTCTAGCGGTATTTTACTTGCCCGAGATTCGATCGTCGGTATACCGATACCTTGTTCAATCTCGTTAGCGGAAAGTCTCTTTACTCGTTCCGTAACACATCATCCCGTGATCAACCCCTTGGTCACATTGTGCACATTATGATGATGTCCTACCGAGTGGGCCCAGAGATACCTCTCCGTTTACACGGAGTGACAAAATCCCAATCTCGATTCGTGCCAACCCAACAGACACTTTCAGAGATACCCGTAGTATACCTTTATAGCCACCCAGTTACGTTGTGACGTTTGGCACACCCAAAGCACTCCTACGGTATCCGGGAGTTGCACAATCTCATGGTCTAAGGAAATGATACTTGACATTAGAAAAGCTTTAGCATACGAACTACATGATCTTGTGCTAGGCTTAGGATTGGGTCTTGTCCATCACATCATTCTCCTAATGATGTGATCCCGTTATCAACGACATCCAATGTCCATGGTCAGGAAACCGTAACCATCTATTGATTAACGAGCTAGTCAACTAGAGGCTTACTAGGGACATGGTGTTGTCTATGTATCCACACATGTATCTGAGTTTCCTATCAATACAATTCTAGCATGGATAATAAACGATTATCATGAACAAGGAAATATAATAATAATCAATTTATTATTGCCTCTAGGGCATATTTCCAACAT
>NW_025282604.1:0-1182 GCF_018294505.1 Triticum aestivum
ATATTGTGCATTGCATTGATTGTATTTCCTCTTTGTTGCCGGTATCTGTTCCCTCCCGGTAGACGATGTACCGACGATGTGATCGTTGACACTGATGAAGACTCAATGTTATCTTCAGAAGTGCCAGGCAAGCAAAACCCCCTTGTTCATTCCGATAAAATCCCACTCTCTCGCTCCTGCTCTCTTTTACTGCATTAGGACAACAACGACATATTTGTTACTTGCTGCGGTAGCTGAACCCCTTTATCCGTTGCATGACCTGTCATTGCCACAGTAAATAGATGAAACCCACTAGCATGAGTAGGAGTTGTTTGAGCCCTGTTGTGCCTACTCATTCTTGCTTGTTGTCATGCCTGCTACTGCTTAGAGTTGTGTCAGGTCTGATTCATCGGGAACGGATCAGAGGTGTGTGAACATGTCCTACCATTGAGAGCTAAGTGTGTGAACACGATTTGGTAAAGGTAGCGGTGAGGGGCCATGTAGGAGTACATGGTGGGTTGTCTCATTGAAGCCGTCCTTAGGAACTGAGTTATGTGTTTGTGATCCATGACTCAGCTACTACCATACATTGGGCCCTGAAATATGACCCCGCTCGACTTCTTATTCACCCTTGTCCTCTGTCCAGGAGTTGCAAGTAGTTTCTGGTGTTTGTAGTATGCTGGAGGCCGTGGACAGCGCTGACCGTAGGGGTGGGCTGTGATGCGGTAGGCACGTGGCCGGGTATACCGGGCGCCCGTTTGGTGTCACGGAACCCTGTTCACATCGTTTGGGGCTGTGAGCGAAAATCCGGCCGGATCTCCTCATGGATGGAACCCGAATAGGCGATAAACCTGGACTAGAGACTTGAGTGTTTAGGTAGGTCGTGGTCTACACCCACGTCGGCTTTCGCTTGAAGTCTGCCGAGCACATGTCGTGTGCAGACGCTAAGTGGTGGAAACATGTATGAAGAAGTACACCCCTGCAGGGTTAACATCATCTATTCGAATAGCCGTGTCCGCGGTAAAGGACTTCTGGGTTGCTTATATCAGTTCATAGACAAGTGAAAGTGGATACTCTAAAATACACAAGATAAGCGTGAGTGCTATGGATGGCGTTCTCGTAGGGAGACGGGAGCGGATCCATAGTGGTGTATTGATATGGTGAATATGTGGACTCGTGTGCGCCACCTCAAAAGTTACATTG
>NW_025282605.1:0-1182 GCF_018294505.1 Triticum aestivum
GGACTTTGAAGCCACCATAATGCGTGCATGAAGCCTTGGACGAAATATACAAGATGCCACTTCATAAATTTCGTCCCGAGGCTATTTTAGGTGCTGCGTCACCTTATTTTTGGGCCAGGCCCATGTAATTTCGAAATACATAAGTATAGGCTATTTTTAGAGTCCGTATGTGTGGGGAAACAAGAGATAGGGTTGATTTCGGACCCCTCCACCAAGGGCCACGAAATTCCCCCCCTCTTCCTCCATATATACAGCCCTTAGGGCATCGTTTAGACTTTGGGTTTTGTTTAGATTAAAAGTTCGCCATAGCTGCAACTTCGCGTACTTCGTTTGTGTTCAACGACCAGACAAAGGCGTCACAGAACCCCACCTTGATCAATAAAGCTTTCATCTTATATTCACAATATCCAGATTGCAATCTTAGTTTCTTGCTTGTTCTTCGTTTGCTCGCAGGAAACAGACCCTCGTGGTTAGGTTGATCGTGCTCCGGCGTGGTCAATAACCTCTCAGAGTTGGTTTAGCGATTGCTAAGGCGCGACGTCCTCGCACGTCCGTAGTCGGATCGTCAAAGTCGACTTCCACCAAAGCGAAATCCACCATCTCATCGAAAGACGGGACACCTCCGCCTCTATCACCAGCACCTCCATCCGGTGCCACCTCCAGCCGTGATACAAGAAAACAGGCACAACCACCATTATCTGCCAAGAGCGCACCTGCGGGGCCTGCACAGTGTTCTTCTTCTTCCATGGCATCAACAGGGCACACAAGTGATATTATTTGTCGTCGTTGTAAGGGAGGAGGTCATTATGCGAGAGAATGCAAATCTCCGCGTGTGATGATTGCTACCACGGATGGTGGATATGAGTCCGCTAGTGACTATGATGAGGAGACTTTGGCTCTTATTACACGTGAAGAACATGGTGGAGATGATTCTGATCATGAGACGCAATACATGGCTCCTGAAGACGCTGACAGGTATGAATGTTTAGTTGCTCAACGTGTTTTGAGTGTGCAGGTCACACAAGCTGAGCAAAATCAGAGGCACAATTTGTTCCATACCAAGGGAGTTGTGAAGGAACGTTCTGTGCGCGTCATCATAGACGGAGGGAGCTGCAACAACTTGGCTAGCATGGAGATGGTGGAGAAGCTTTCTCTCACCACAAGACCACATCCACATCCTTA
>NW_025282606.1:0-1182 GCF_018294505.1 Triticum aestivum
CCGGAGAAGAAGAAGATGATATCTCTTCTTATCTGAACCTTGACGGTGAAGATGAAGGGCGCCGTCAGCAAGATGATGCCGAACAAACGTCGATAAACGACGATCTTCAAATGGAAGTAGCAACCACCTCCGGCGCCGAGGTATATATATACATTGAGCCTCTGGTGATACAAACTAACTGATTTGAATAAATATGTGTGTACTAACGCGCGCGACTCTTTCTTATTTTAGCCCTCGGCCGGATCGTCGAAACAATCGAGTACGTCGTCAAAGCGTGGCGCAACCAAGACGATGAAACAAGGAGAAACATGCACCATCGAGGTTGTCGACAGTGCAACCGGCAGGCCGCTGGAGCCCCGCAAGAACGCCACCAAGTTTGTCAGCCAATGCGGAGCCATTGTTAGAGACAACGTCTCGATCACCGTCCAGGAGTGGAATGAGCCAAAGAAGGCACGAATTGATGGTTTCACTTTTGTCGATAAGAGAACAAAAAAAGATTGCTTCAAGAAGCTTACGGAACATTTTGTTCTACCTCCGGAATACAACAAATTCGATGAGGAGGGTAACAAGATTGAGGAAAACAAGGAGAGGAGGAGGCTAGTCAAACAGTTCGCTCTTCATAAGATGGCCGACGCATTCCGGAAATTCAAGCAAAATCTAGCCCATGACTTTGTCAAGCAGAACAAGACTCCGGATTTCAAAGGACAATATGAGAAACTGAAACATGATTGGCCAAAATTTGTGAAGCAAAAGAAATCGGAGCAGTTCATTCAAATATCGAAAAAAATAAGGAAAATGCGGCTAAGAAGGAGTACAATCATGTTATGGGGCCAGGAGGGTATCGCATTTGGGTGCCTAGGTTGGAGAAGATGGAGAACGAGCTGAGGGCGCGAGGAATCCGTCCAGGTACGGAGGGATGGGACCCAAGGGCCAAAAGCTGGTGGTACGGGCATGGGGGAACGCTGAACCCGGAGACAGGGGAGTGTGTTTACCGGGGCAAATTAATTAAACCCACCCAAGCCCTTATTAACGCAATGAGGGATGCTCAACAGGGGAAGATCAAGTTCAACAGAGAGAACGACGCGCTGACAAAAGCCCTCGGGAATCCTGAACACGGAGGACGTGTACGAGGCATGGGGCACATTCCGTGGAAAATAGGGTTCCCCCAGAACGATGACCCGT
>NW_025282607.1:0-1182 GCF_018294505.1 Triticum aestivum
CGAGTCATACCTTGCCGTGATTCCATTGAGAACAAATTCTTCACTCTACATAAGGGAATAAATACCTTGATTTGTGTCACGTCATTGATACAGAATGAATATATTTAAATGCGTAAATGCATACAATAAAAAGGAGATCAAACATTGCAGGTACATTATTTCCAGAACTCTTACATTTACATAAAAGATCTGTTAATTACATCTCCGAAGAGAAAACCCCTGATTAAGAATTCCAACATAGCTATTACATAAGATTGCAACACATTCCTATTACAACATGCTACAAAAAAAAAGAAATTCATCCTCGCGATCGTCGACGCCGGCATGCTCGGGGGAGCCTTGGACATTGTTGATATTATCATATGCGATGACTTTCATATATATTTGTTTTCATTTGACTCGTACTGGTATTGGCAGTACGTGTGTGCATGCTTGAATGACTTCACTTACTTTTCCTTGTTGACTAACCAATATATAGACTTTGATTTATTTTCTTTACTTTGTATGAGAAAGTCATCTTAATGGTTAACCAATCTGTTAAATGAGTCTTCAAATATCATGATGCATGCGTATGGGACATATAATCATGCACGTGTTCTGTGCAATGCAACTACTTTAGTACTAACAATTGTAGTACTCTTTGTTTTATGAGTAGATGACATCTATGTTTTCTTACTATTTGCAAGCCGTATGGGGGATGCATGATCTAACTTTCATCTTAAGCGAAGATAAGCTAGATGCGACCTTTTTGAGCATACACATATATGGAGCAGATAACAGATATTTAATTTGTTTTGGTGGCATATGCAAGTGCACTACAATATTTCGAGTGCGATCAAACTCAGATTATGACTCTGGTCATCTTTTAGTTTTTTTAATGTATGTCCATATGAAGGGACCATACAATTTATTTTGGTTGGGTGGATGTACACCAGTTCACCTAGAATTAGCAGGACGTGTCCATTTTACTTTGCATGCGCCTACACTAGATTCGCCAATATCTAGTTATTTTGTCGATGATGCCGGCTAGCATTATTTGGGGCCGATGCATTTTTTTATATAGTGCACTCATTTAGTCTATTTTATAGACATCTGGTTAATATAACACCATTTACGATTTGAGCGGCATTTGTTTATGCATCATGAAGTGCGAATATTACTTTCTATACACACAGGTTTGAA
>NW_025282608.1:0-1182 GCF_018294505.1 Triticum aestivum
CTGCCGCCGGCCGTTTTCCCTTCGTTGACCGGTTTTTTGTAAAAAAAAAACCCCCCTTCGTTCAAAAAAAAACCCTAGATCAGTTTTTTTTGGTTTTCTTATTTCGCGAGCGTTCACCGAACCGTTCGTTCTAACGAACGCGTTCGTCGGTTTTTCTCTGTTAACGAACGTCCGTTATTTAACCGTTCGTCCGTTTTTCTTTTTCGTCGGATTTTCTCGTTATTTTCTCAGATTCGATTTCTGATCGAATCTTCGATTCTGTTTAACTTCTCGCTCGTTTATCGGAATCAGGCGATTCAAGCACCTAGAGTTTCGTCTCGAAATTCTATTTCCGTTTAACCTACTCAAACAAGTTTTTGCTACAGTAAAATTTGACCTAGATCCAGATTAGCAAACGAAGTTTCTTTCTTTCGCCGTTTGACTTTCGTTGCTTCTTTCGAGTTGATTCTTTTTGCAAACCGGGGTTCTTAAGTTGAACTTTCTGGTTGGATCTTTCATTCGAGTTTTACCTGTGCATTAGTTAAGTACTGATTGTATGCTTGTTTGTTTGCGATAGAGTACCCGGAGTGTGCCGCTTGTTACTTCGACTCGCTAGGTTTTGCGGATCATCAGCAAGGCAAGTAACACTTTGATCATACCCCGTTCATACCCAGTTTTATTGCATTAGATCTTTTTCCTCAAACACATTGCATGATTAGGATCTAAATAAATTGTGGGTATCTGGGAAGTAGTTGAGGTAGTACCTATTGCCCTGTTTACTATCAAACCCTTGGGAGTTACTTCTACGTTGCTATTATATTGCCATGCTATGCTCGTAGACGTGGATTGGGTTTGAGTGATATTCATGACAGATGTGAGATGTTTAATAATGGTTCAACTTAAGGTGGCAACTAAAACTCACATCTGGGTGGATTGAGGCACCTGGAGAACCCAGTGTTGTCTGTATGTATAAGGTCCGCCACCCAGGCTCAAAGGGATCATAAGATTATTCATGCTAGAAACTTCCGTGTGCAGCCACAAGCTATTATGGGCTCTAGCATAGCTGAGTAGGTTTCAGGATCTCTTGAAGAGGTGGACTAGCAGATGTAGGGGAAAGTAGGTGTACCGGTCCATCCAGAGTAAAGAGTGATTGTTTCTGAAAGACTGTGTCTCGGTCATCCGTTTCTCAAACATCATGCAGTG
>NW_025282609.1:0-1182 GCF_018294505.1 Triticum aestivum
GTATATATGGAGGAAGAGAGGGGGAATTTCATGGCCCTTGGTGGAGGGGTCCGAAATCAACCCTATCTCTTGTTTCCCCACACATACGGACTCTAAAAATAGCCTATACTTATGTATTTCGAAATTACATGGGCCTGGCCCAATAAAAAGGTGACGCAGCACCTATAATAGCCTCGGGACGAAATTTATGAAGTGGCATCTTGTATATTTCGTCCATGGCTTCATGCACCCATTATGGTGGCTTCAAAGTCCTGAAATCATCACTTGTAACTCCGTTCTTGTTCCCCTTGCGCATGGCATCATCTCCATGCTTGTTCTTGCTCCAATGTTCATCCTTCTCCAAGCTAGGCCCTTCATTTGTAAGCAAAACAAATGTATCCAATTTAGGCAGCATCATATTCTCATGAACATTAGAATCATTACCAAGAAACGGAAGTACTTGATAATTTAATTGGCGTGCGCGAGCTCTAGTAATTGGTCCCATATATGTAGCAGTAGGGGCTGTGGGTGTAACAATGGTATTGATGTCCTCATCATTTGTCGTTGTTGTAAGGGAAGAGGACATTTTGCGAGAGAATGCCAATCTCAGCATGTGATGATTGCTAGTGAGGATGGTGGGTATGAGTCCGCTTGATAGAGGCAAAGGTGTCCCGATCTTTCGATGAGATGATAACTATCGCTTTGGTGGAGACGACTTTGACGATCCGACTACAAACGTGCAACGACGTTGTGCCTTAGCAATCGCTAAACCAACTCCGAGAGGTTATTGACCACGCCAGAGCACGATCAACCTGACCACGAAGGTCTATTCCTGCAAGCAATCGAAGAACAAGCAAGAATATGATAAAAGCAATCTGAATATCGCGAATATGTATGAAGTATTGATAATGGTGGGGATCCGAAAAGTGGTCTTGGTCTGGTCGTTGGACACAAACGAAGCACACGAAGTTGCAATGGCTAACTTTTAACTAAACAAATCCCAAGGAAAAGCTACTAGATGGATCTACTTATATAGGAGCAAGGGGTGGCGGCCAAGGAGGTGGGAGGATGTCCCAAGGCAGCCTAAAACTAAATTTAGGTCGTACAAGGCCAATGGGCCCAAGTGGAGGTGATGTAACACCTTTGGACTTGTAGTTTGACTCGGATTCTGCTGCAGCATCAGATTGTTTCGTCCACAACTCA
>NW_025282610.1:0-1182 GCF_018294505.1 Triticum aestivum
CATTAGTTAACCCAAAAGGCATGACTAACCACTCATATAATCCAAACTTAGTTTTGAATGCCGTTTTCCATTCATCTCCCAATTTCATACGAATTTGATGGTATCCACTACGCAAATCAACTTTGGAGAATATTGTAGAGCCACTCAATTCATCAAGCATATCATCTAGCCTAGGAATAGGATGACGATAACGAATAGTAATATTATTAATGCCTCTACAATCAACACACATACGTGATGTACCATCCTTTTTCGGCACTAGAATAATAGGAACAGCACAAGGACTAAGGGATTCGCGTATATAACCTTTGTCGAGAAGCTCTTGTACTTGACGCATAATCTCCTTTGTCTCCTCTGGATTGGTACGGTATGGTGCACGGTTTGGCAGTGAAGCACCGGGAATTAAGTCAATCTAATGCTCAATCCCTCGAATAGGCGGTAATCCCGGCGGCACGTCTTGTGGAAAGGCGTCAGCGAACTCCTGCAAAATGTTAGTGACAGCAGGAGGCAAAGAGGAAGGCACGTCCTCGAGTGAAAATAATGCCTCTTTGCACACAAAAGCATAGCAAACAGATTTGCTGAAATCTAGCTCATCAATATCAGATTTGGTGGCAAATAAACATGCACTTTTCAATTTAATTTCAGAAGCAACACTAGATGGTTTATTATTAGGCTTCATTTGTTGCTCAAATTCATTTGCCACAATCTGATTTTCACTCTTATTCGTCTCCTGTTTTGCTTTATTAGCTCTATTAATATCATCTTTCAAAATGGAATCAGGAGTCATAGGAAGCAAAGTAATATTTTTATCCTTATGAACAAGAGTATAGTGATTGTTTCTACCATGGTGTACAGAATTTTTATCAAATTGCCATGGTCTACCAAGTAATAAGGAACATGCTTGCATAGGTACCACATCACAATCAACATAATCAGCATATGTAGAGATACTAAAATGCACACGAACAGTACGTGTTACCTTAACCTTGCCGCTGTTGTTGAACCATTGGATGTAGTAAGGATGTGGATGTGGTCTTGTGGTGAGAGAAAGCTTCTCCACCATCTCCATGCTAGCCAAGTTGTTGCAGCTCCCTCCGTCTATGATGACGCGCACAGAACGTTCCTTCACAACTCCCTTGGTATGGAACAAATTGTGCCTCTTATTTTGCTCAGCTTGTGTGA
>NW_025282611.1:0-1182 GCF_018294505.1 Triticum aestivum
AGACCCCACACATACCAAGCATTTCAATCATACACACAATATGCTCGATATGTGCAAATACAACGAAGCATCACAACATGACTCTATGACACAAGTACTTTATTTAAGGCTCAGGGAGCCATACATATCATACACACAAAGGTACGGGTCTCACGACCCAACATACAAGTCATACAATCATACAAGCCAGCAGCGGAAGTACTTTGTCTGGGTACAGACAACTAGTAAAATAAAATAGGCTTGGAAGCCTAACTATACTACGTGGTCCATCACAAGCTCAGGGTCACCACCTGGGTCCTTAGCCTACTCGTTGATGTCAACGTCTACATAGAACCCATCAGAAGGGGTTGCAGCGTCTTCTGTAAAAATGTAGATTATAGCAACATGAGTACAAAAGTACTCAGCAAGACTTACATCAGATCCTACATACATGCATAGTATCAAGAAGGGTTGGTGGAGTTATTGCAGCAAGCTAGCTTTGACTCTTGGCTAGACTATCCTACGATACTCCAACTTGAAATAGTTTTGCGCACACGAGTCCACTATTCACCACTTCAATACACTACCGAGGATCCACCTCCATCTTCCTACGGAAGAGCCATCCTCGGCACTCACACTTATCTTGAGGCTTTTAATAGTATCCATTTACTTGTCTATGAACTGTATAGGCAACCAAGTAGTCCTTTACCGCGGACGCGGCTATTCGAATAGATCATATTAACCCTGCAGGGGGTACTTCTTCATACATGCTCTCACCACTTACCGTCGTTTACACGACATGTACTCGGCAACCTTCAAGCGGAAGCCCAACGTGGGTGTCGGCCACGACCTACCTAATCACCTAAGCCTCCAGTCCAGGTTTATCGCCTATTCAGGTTCCATCCGCAGGGAGTCCGGCCGAGGTTTCCCATACGGCCCCGAACGATGTGAACAGGGTTCCCGAGATACCTAACGGGTATTCGGTACACCGTGCCACGTACCTACCGCATCACAGCCCACCCCTACGGTCAGCGCTGTCCACGGCCTCCAGTAGGCTACAAACACCAGAAACTACTTGCAACTCCTGGACGGAGAACTAGGGTGAATAAGAAGTCGAGAGGGTCCATTGGTTTCGGGCCCAATGCATGGTAGTAGCTGATTCTTAAATCACACATACAGATCTCAGTGCTTAAGGTCGGCTTC
>NW_025282612.1:0-1182 GCF_018294505.1 Triticum aestivum
TTCGTAGTTTAGATCGAGTCTGTTCTTCATACCTACAGTCCACGAAAAAGCCACAAAAAAAATTAGGGTTAGTTCATCATATCCGAACCAATCTGAGCCTTTGCATAATCTTTTTAGGGTTTTGCTTTGTTGAATTTGCGGTTGCATCGTCGTGTCTAGTTGCTGGTCTTAGAGTCTAGTCTTTTAGAGTTTCGAGTTCTGGTCATAAGTTGTCACGCCGCCGCCGCACCATCATCATCGCCCCTGCCATCTACCACCACCGCTTATCCGCCACCGCTCCGAATCCGTATCCATATACCACCACCGATTCATATACCACCACCGATTCATATCCATATCCATATACTACCACCGCTACCACCACCGCTGCCATATACCACCACCATATATCCACCACCAATCCGAGTTCCTTGCATATTAGGTTTGTTTTCGAGATCCATCTAGATTCCGATTCGTGTTTCCTTGCCGGAGTAGGTTTCGGAAAAAAAAGAGCGAAATTTTTTTTTTCAGAGTGTGCTTTTCCCTTGTTTACGTGCCGCGCCGTGATTTTGTTGGTGTTCTAGGCTCGCGTCTCTAGCACAGTCTAGCCTAGGACCAGCACAGTACCGTCGATGAGCGTTTATTCAACTTTGCATCTCTGAGTTGATTATTGCTGACCCTTTTTGCTACCATACTATAAGCCTTCCCAGCTCCACATACATCTACGTCGTGTGTTTGACTCTCCCTGGTAATCGCTCTATCCAAGCTTTGAGAGTTTTTGACTACAACGGTTGCCGATCACCGCCTGCTGCTGGGTAAGAACTGGTAAGAATTTGAGATTTGCTTGACGGATTTGTGATACACCACCACCACTTCTTAGTAGTCTGTAGGATCATATTCTTGTGTGTTTCTATTGCTGCTAACCATGCCAGGATCATAAGCCGACGAGATTGACTGGGAGAACTTATCGAACAAGGAGCTTCATGATAAGTTTCAGCAAATGATGACTGAACAGGTACAAGATGTGCTGAACAATTTTGAAGAGGCCATGGAGAAGATCACTGGCCTTGAGAAGACGTTCGAAACAAAGCTCGATAACAGATTTAATGAACTGCTTGCGTGTCTTCCACCACCGGCTGCACCTGTCGCACCTCTGCAACAACAACAACTACGCCCCCTTCCGAATCAGTATGGACGAGCACA
>NW_025282613.1:0-1182 GCF_018294505.1 Triticum aestivum
CATACACACAATATGCTCGATATGTGCAAATACAACGAAGCATCACAACATGACTCTACGACACAAGTACTTTATTTAAGGCTCAGGGAGCCATACATAACATACACAAAGGTACGGGTCTCACGACCCAACATACAAGTCATACAGTCATACAAACCAGCAGCGGAAGTAACTTGTCTGAGTACAGACAACTAGTAAAATAAAAGAGGCTTGGAAAGCCTAGCTATACTACGTGGTCCTTCACAAGCTCAGGGTCACCACCTGGGTCTTTAGCCTACTCGTTGATGTCAACGTCTACATAGAACCCATCAGAAGGGGTTGCAGCGTCTTTTGTAAAAATGTAAATTATAGCAACATGAGTACAAAGGTACTCAGCAAGACTTACATCAGATCCTACATACATGCTTAGTATCAAGAAGGGTTGGTGGAGTTATTGCAGCAAGCCAGCTTTGACTCTTGGCTAGACTATCCTACGAGACTCCAACTTGAAATGGTTTTGCGCACACGAGTCCACTACTCACCAATTCAATACACTACCGAGGATCCGCCTCCGTCTTCCTACGGAAGAGCCATCCTCGGCACTCACACTTATCTTGAGGCTTTTAACAGTTTCCATTTACTTTTCTATGAACTGTATAAGCAACCAAGTAGTCCTTTACCGCGGACGCGGCTATTCGAATAGATCATGTTAACCCTGCAGGGGTGTACTTCTTCATACACGCTCTCACCACTTACCGTCGTTTACACGACATGTACTCGGCAACCTTCAAGCGGAAGCCCAACGTGGGTGTCGGCCACGACCTACCTAATCACCTAAGCCTCCAGTCCAGGTTTATCGCCTATCCAGGTTCCATCCGCAGGGAGTCCGGCCGAGGTTTCCCATACGGCCCCGAACGATGTGAACAGGGTTTCCGAGATACCTAACGGGTATTCGGTACACCGTGCCACGTACCTACCGCATCACAGCCCACCCCTACGGTCAGCGCTGTCCACGGCCTCCAGTAGGCTACAAACACCAGAAACTACTTGCAACTCCTGGACGGAGAACTAGGGTGAATAAGAAGCCGAGAGGGTCCATTGGTTTCGGGCCCAATGCATGGTAGTAGCTGATTCTTAAATCACACATACAGATCTCAGTGCTTAAGGTCGGCTTCAATGAAACAACCCACCATGTACTCCTAC
>NW_025282614.1:0-1182 GCF_018294505.1 Triticum aestivum
ACGTGTTTACATTAAACGGTGGAGCTGTCAGTTGGTGCAGTTCTAAACAAAGCGTCGTAGCGGGATCTACATGTGAAGCGGAATACATAGCTGCTTCGGAAGCAGCAAATGAAGGAGTCTGGATGAAGGAGTTCATATCCGATCTAGGTGTCATACCTAGTGCATCGGGTCCAATGAAAATCTTTTGTGACAATACTGGTGCAATTGCCTTGGCAAAGGAATCCAGATTTCACAAAAGGACCAAACACATCAAGAGACGCTTCAACTCCATCCGGGATCTAGTCCAGGTGGGAGACATAGAGATTTGCAAGATACATACGGATCTGAATGTTGCAGACCCGTTGACTAAGCCTCTTCCACGAGCAAAACATGATCAGCACCAAAGCTCCATGGGTGTTAGATTCATTACAGTGTAATCTAGATTATTGACTCTAGTGCAAGTGGGAGACTGAAGGAAATATGCCCTAGAGGCAATAATAAAGTTATTATTTATTTCCTTATAATCATGATAAATTTTTATTATTCATGCTAGAATTGTATTTTCCGGAAACATAATACATGTGTGAATACATAGACAAACAGAGTGTCACTAGTATGCCTCTACTTGACTAGCTCATTAATCAAAGATGGTTATGTTTCCTAACCATGAACAATGAGTTGTTATTTGATTAACGAGGTCACATCATTAGTAGAATGATCTGATTGACATGACCCATTCCATTAGCTTAGCAACTGATCGTTTAGTATGTTGCTATTGCTTTCTTCATGACTTATACATGTTCCTATGACTATGAGATTATGCAACTCCCGTTTACCGGAGGAACACTTTGGGTACTACCAAACGTCACAACGTAAATGGGTGATTATAAAGGAGTACTACAGGTGTCTCCAATGGTCGATGTTGGGTTGGCGTATTTCGAGATTAGGATTTGTCACTCCGATTGTCGGAGAGGTATCTCTGGGCCCTCTCGGTAATACACATCACATAAGCCTTGCAAGCATTACAACTAATATGTTAGTTGTGAGATGATGTATTACGGAACGAGTAAAGAGACTTGCCGGTAACGAGATTGAACTAGGTATTGGATACCGACGATCGAATCTCGGGCAAGTAACATACCGATGACAAAGGGAACAACGTATGTTGTTATGCGGTCTGACCGATAAAGATCTTCATAGAAT
>NW_025282615.1:0-1182 GCF_018294505.1 Triticum aestivum
CTTTGGGACCCCACAGCGGTGAGTAATAGTCCATGGAACGGGCCAGAATCGGCCAAAACTGCGAGTGTTGATGACCAACACGTAAGCACATCTTGGGGTTCAACATCTATGGAAATCGCTATGGGACCCTAAAACGGTGAGTAATAGTCCGCGAAACAGGTCAGAATTGGCCAAAATTGTGAGTGTTGATGACGTACACATAAACGCACCCCGGGTTTGATCAATCATGGAAATTGCTCTGGGTCCCCAAAACACTGAGTAATAGTGCACGAAACGGACTAGAATCGGCCGAATATGTGATTGTTGATGACCGACACGTAAACGCACCCCGGGGTTCGTCAATCGTGGAATTGACTCCGAGACCCCAAAATAGAGTAATAGTCCAAGAAATGGGCCAGAACCGGCCCAAGATGTGATTGTTGATGACCGACACGTAAGCGCACCTTGGAGTTCGACAACCATGGAAATCGCTTTGGGACCCCACAGCGGTGAGTAATAGTCCATGAAACGGGCCAGGATCGGCCAAAACTACGAGTGTTGATGACCAACACATAAGCACATATTGGGGTTCAACAACTATGGAAATCGCTTCGGGACCCAAAAATGGTGAGTAATAGTCCACGAAACAGGTCAGATTTGGCCAAAACTGTGAGTGTTGACGACGGACACATAAACGCACCCCGGGGTTCAACAATCGTGGAAATCGCTCTCGGTCCCCAAAATGTTGAGTAATAGTGTACGAAACGGATTAGAATTGCCCGAATATGTGAGTGTTGATGACCGACACGTATGCATCCCGGGGTTCACCAATCGTGGAAATGACTCCGAGACCCCAAAATAGAGTAATAGTCCAAGAAATGGGCCTGAACCGGCCCAAACTGTGATTGTTGATGACCGACACGTAAGCGCACCTTGGAGTTCGACAACCATGGAAATCGCTTTGGGACCCCAAAACGGTGAGTAATAGTCCATGAAACGGGCCAGAATCGGCCAAAACTACGAGTGTTAATGACCAACACGTAAGCACATCTTGGGGTTCAACAACTATGGAAATCGCTTCGGGACCCAAAATGGTGAGTAATAGTCCACGAAACAGGTCAGATTTGGCCAAAACTGTGAGTGTTGACGACGGACACATAAACGCACCCCGGGGTCCAACAATCGTGGAAATCGCTCTGGGTC
>NW_025282616.1:0-1182 GCF_018294505.1 Triticum aestivum
TCAAGCGAAAGCCGACGTGGGTGTAGACCACGACCTACCTAAACACTCAAGTCTCTAGTCCAGGTTTATCGCCTATTCGGGTTCCATCCATGAGGAGATCCGGCCGGAGTTTCGCTCACAGCCCCAAACGATGTGAACAGGGTTCCGTGACACCAAACGGGCGCCCGGTATACCCGGCCACGTGCCTACCGCATCACAGCCCACCCCTACGGTCAGCGCTGTCCACGGCCTCCAGCATACTACAAACACCAGAAACTACTTGCAACTCCTGGACAGAGGACAAGGGTGAATAAGAAGTCGAGCGGGGTCATATTTCAGGGCCCAATGCATGGTAGTAGCTGAATCATGGATCACAAACACAGAACTCAGTTCCTAAGGACGGCTTCAATGAGACAACCCACCATGTACTCCTACATGGCCTCTCACCGACACCTTTTACCAAATCGTGTTCACACACTTAGCTCACCCATAGTAGGACATGTTCACACACCTCTGATTCATCCTCGATGAATCAGACCTGACTCAACTCTAAGCAGTAGCAGGCATGCACATCAGGGCTCAAACAACTCCTACTCATGCTAGTGGGTTTCATCTATTTACTGTGGCAATGACATGTCATGCAAAGGATAAAGGGGGTTCAGCTACCGCAGCAAGTAACAGATGAATCGGTGTTGTCCTAATGTAGTAAAAGAGAGCAGGAGCGAGAGAGTAGGATTGTATCAGAATGAACAAGGGGGTTTTGCTTGCCTGGCACTTCTGAAGATAGCATTGAGTCTTCATCAGTGTCAACGATCACATCATCGGTATCACGTCTATCGAGAGGGGACAATTACCGGCAACATAGAAGGGAACACAATCAATGCAATGCACAATATGATGCATGATCATGACATGGCAAAATGAATGTGTTTTGAGCTAATGCAACTAGCAACAGATTAAATGAAGTTGGTTTGAATACAAGATTCAAATTTAAACTCCATATGTGATTATTCAAATGCCATTTAATTGATTTGTGCTAAACAGCAGCTATAAGTTGTTCTAACATGCATGAAAATGGTACAGATGGATTCCTTGAATTTTTCTGATAATTTTTCATATATAATTTATTTAATTTGGAGTTACGGTTAATTTTCTATGATTTATTGAAGTTTAGGACATTTTCTGAAAATAATAAATCATTTA
>NW_025282617.1:0-1182 GCF_018294505.1 Triticum aestivum
ACTTTGTTTTATCGGAGAACGGCTAGAGAGACACGCAGTTGCATGTCTAACACTAGGCATGCAACTGCAAGTGTCGTCTTCGAGTGCAATTGCATGTCTACTCAAATGACTGCAACTAACATTTGTTTTAGATTAGCGACGGGAGAGGGGGCAGTTGCATATCTGAGACTAGGCATGCAACTGCAAGTGTCACGTTTGACTGCAATTGCATGTCCCACAAAATAGGTTGTAAAATGTAACGAAAGTGGTCGTTCCGACAACGGTAACATCAGAGAATCTCACATTTTGAGGCCAGTTCATGATCGTACAGTGCAAAGTGAGGGTCCTCAACAAAGTGCAACACATGGAAGATGGTGGAGAAGCTTTGTTGCAGACAACAATCTGTGGAAGGTTCACCTGGTGTTCTTCGGTGGTGGGCGGTGATAGATGGTGAAGTTGTCTGTCTGATACTAGGCATGCAACTACAAGTGTCGCCCTCGACTGCAACTAACTTTGTTTTATCGGAGAACGGCGAGAGAGACACGCAGTTGCATGTCTAACACTAGGCATGCAACTGCAAGTGTCGTCTTCGAGTGCAATTGCTTGTCTACTCAAATGACTGCAACTAACATTTGTTTTAGATTAGCGACGGGAGAGGGGGCAGTTGCATATCTGAGACTAGGCATGCAACTGCAAGTGTCACGTTTGACTGCAATTGCATGTCCCCCAAAATAGGTTGTAAAATGTAAGGAAAGTGGTCGTTCCAACAACGGTAACATCAGAGAATCTCACATTTTGAGGCCAGTTCATGATCGTACAGTGCAAAGTGAGGGTCCTCAACAAAGTGCAACACATGGAAGATGGTGGAGAAGCTTTGTTGCAGACAACAATCTGTGGAAGGTTCACCTGGTGTTCTTCGGTGGTGGGCGGTGAGAGATGGTGAAGTTGTCTGTCTGATACTAGGCATGCAACTACAAGTGTCGCCCTCGACTGCAACTCACTTTGTTTTATCGGAGAACGGCTAGAGAGACACGCAGTTGCATGTCTAACACTAGGCATGCAACTGCAAGTGTCGTCTTCGAGTGCAATTGCATGTCTACTCAAATGACTGCAACTAACATTTGTTTTAGATTAGCGACGGGAGAGGGGGCAGTTGCATATCTGAGACTAGGCATGCAACTGCAAGTGTCACGTTTGACTGCA
>NW_025282618.1:0-1182 GCF_018294505.1 Triticum aestivum
GCTCGGACAACCCGGGGAAGCCTGAATCCTGGATTAGGAAGGCCCACATGGAGACTTTCGGCAGTTGGTTGAGAAAACATTTAATGAATGACAATGATGTTGTAGATCAGCTGTACATGTTGGCCAAGACACCATCTTCGACTATAACGACTTTCCAAGGGTACGAGATAAATGGGAATACATTTTACACGACCGCCCAAGATAAAAAGAGCACCAACCAAAACAGTGGTGTCCGCTTTGATGCAGCAACCGAGAATGGGCAAAAGGTCACATATTATGGTTACATAGAGGAGATATGGGAACTTGACTATGGACCCTCCTTTAAGGTCCCTTTGTTCCGGTGCAAATGGTTCAAGCTAACAGGAGGTGGGGTAAAGGTGGACCAGCAATACGAAATGACAATGGTGGATTTCAACAATCTTGGTTACCTTGACGAACCATTCGTCCTAGCGAAAGATGTCGCTCAGGTTTTCTATGTGAAGGACATGAGTAGCAAACCGAGGAAACGGAAAGATAAGAAAACGATCAGTACATCATGCGATGATCCAAAGCGCCACATTGTTCTTTCAGGGAAAAGAAACATCGTGGGAGTGGAGGACAAGACAGACATGTCAGAAGATTATAATATGTTTGCTGAAATTCCGCCCTTCAAAGTGAACACCGACCCAAGCATTAAGTTAAATGATGAGGATGCTCCATGGATACGTCACAATCGTAAGCAAGCAGAGACACAAGGGAAGAAATGATGTGTAATAATTTATTGTACCAAACTTTGTTGAATGGATCATGTGAATTATATTACCCGTGATGTGTTTGGTGTCCATTTTCGAATGATTCGAGATACCACTGATGATACATGAAATTTGGAGTGATTTAGTCATACTCCTGCCTAGGCGTATAATATGCATACTCGTAGTCTTCATAGCCGCCGCCGTTGTACTGGTAGTCGTCGCCTTCTAAGTTGCCGCCGTCGTCGTCGCTGCTGTCGTCGCTGTCGTACTCCTGCCTAGGCGTATAAAATTTTGAATTGAATTAGTTTTATTTTTCTGAATTTTTTGATATATTATTTGTATTTTTAACATTTTGAATTGAATTAGTTTTATTTTTCTTAATTTTTTGATATATTATTTGTATTTTTAGAATTTTGAATTGAATTAGTTTTATTTTTCTGAATTTTTTGAT
>NW_025282619.1:0-1182 GCF_018294505.1 Triticum aestivum
CTTTGAATGCTGCAGACTGAACACAAAATAAGTACTGAGTTCAAATAAGTTTAAAAAACATTGAAGTGCCCGTGTAACAGATGAGTTCTCGTCCGAAACCCTGATACTCCGAAAGAGTTTGTCCAGTTTGTACACGAAGTGCATCCAATTTTTGCCGTGACCCTCTCTACTCTTTCGCACACGCTATGCGGGTGAAATGATGATACCATGCCAAGTTTCAACATTTTCAGAATTCATTTTGTAGTGATTTTCAATTTCACGGTCATTTAGCTCTCTAAACAATTAGGTAAATGACGGAAAAACAACAAATGATGTCAGAACATGTTGGAAATTGATGATGTCGCTTTGAATGCTGCATACTGAACACGAAAGAAGTTCGGAGTTCAAATAAGTTTAAAAAACATTGAAGTGCCCGTGTAACAGATGAGTTCTCATCCGAAACCCTGATACTCCGAAAGAGTTTGTCCAGTTTGCACACGAAGTGCGTCCAGTTTTTTTGTGACCCTCTGTACCCTTTCGCACATGCTATGCGGGTGAAATGATTATACCATGCCAAGTTTCAACATTTTCAGAGCTCATTTTGTAATGATTTTCAATTTCACGGTCATTTAGCTCTCTAAACAATTAGGTAAATGACCGAAAAACAACTAATGATGTCAGAACATGTTGGAAATTGATGACGTCGCTTTGAATGCTGCGTACTGAACACAAAAGAAGTCCGGAGTTCAAATAAGTTTAAAAAACATTGAAGTTCCCGTGTAACAGATGAGTTCTCGTCTGAAACCGTTTTACTCTGAAAGAGTTTGTCCAATTTAAACACAAAGTGCGTCCAGTTTTTGCCGTGACCCTCTCTACTCTTTAGCACATGCTATGCGAGTGAAATGATGATGCCATGCCAAGTTTCAACATTTTCAGAGTTCATTTTGTAGTGATTTTCAATTTCACGTTCATTTAGCTCTCTAAACAATTAGGTAAATGACCGAAAAACAACAAATGATGTCAGAACATGTTGGAAATTGATGACGTCGCTTTGAATGCTGCATACTGAACACAAAAGAAGTCCGGAGTTCGAATAAGTTTAAAAAACATTGAAGCGCCCGTGTAACAGATGAGTTCTCGTCCGAAACCCTGATACTCCGAAAGAGTTTGTCCAGTTTGTACATGAAGTGTGTCCAGTTTTTG
>NW_025282620.1:0-1182 GCF_018294505.1 Triticum aestivum
GGTGTACCGAGCGCCCGTTTGGTGTCTCGGGAACCCTGTTCACATCGTTTGGGGCTGTGAGCGAAACTCCGGCCGGATCTCCTCATGGATGGAACCCGAATAGGCGATAAACCTGGACTAGAGACTTAGGTGATTAGGTAGGTCGTGGCCGACACCCACGTTGGGCTTCCGCTTGAAGGTTGCCGAGTACATGTCGTGTAAACGGCGGTAAGTGGTGAGAGCGTGTGTGAAGAAGTACACCCCTGCAGGGTTAATATGATCTATTCGAATAGCCGTGTCCGCGGAAAAGGACTTCTGGGTTGCTTATATCAGTTCATAGACAAGTGAAAGTGGATACTCTAAAATATGCAAGATAAGCGTGAGTGCTATGGATGGCGTTCTCGTAGGGAGACGGGAGCGGATCCATAGTGGTGTATTGATATGGTGAATATGTGGACTCGTGTGCGCCACCTCAAAAGAGAGTCATAGTTCAGGTTAGCCACCGAGTCAAAGCTGGCTTGCTGCAGTTAAACCCCACCATCCCTTTGTTGATAATGATGCATATGTAGATAGTTCTGATGTAAGTCTTGCTGGGTAC
Source organism: Triticum aestivum (assembly GCF_018294505.1). Lineage (NCBI taxonomy): Eukaryota > Viridiplantae > Streptophyta > Magnoliopsida > Poales > Poaceae > Triticum > Triticum aestivum. Next base: position 578 of record NW_025282620.1, read on the forward strand.
ATTTGTACTCACGTTTGCCTATTTTATGTTTTTGCAGAGAGACTTCAGTCTCACTAGTATTTCCGCGTGGTCTTCGACGTTTGGCTTGTTACCTCAGCTACGATCTTGTGCCTCGGCAGGATTTGGTAGATAGTCAGGCTTCTCAGCCTTTTTCATTTATAGATGTCTGTACTCAGACATGATAGCTTCCGCTTGTGCTTGATTTGTATGCTCTGAATGTTGGGTCATGAGACCCATGTTTGTAATATCTCGCTCCTCGGAGCCTATTGAATAGATTACTTGAGTCATAGAGTCATGTTGTGATGCCATGTTGTATTTGCACATATCGAGCATATTGTGTGTATGTTATTGAAATGCTTGGTATGTGTGGGATCTGACCATCTAGTTGTTTATCTTTAGTAGCCTCTTTTACGGGGAAATGTCTCCTAGTGTTTCCACCGAGCCATGGTAGCTTGCTACTGCTCCGGAACACTTAGGCTGGCCGGCATGTGTCCTTCTTCGTTCCTGTGTCTGTCCCTTCGGGGAAATGTCACGCGGTGAATACCGGAGTCCTGTTAGCCCGCTACAGCCCGGTTCACCGGAGTCCTGCTAGCCCAGTGCTACAG
>NW_025282621.1:0-1182 GCF_018294505.1 Triticum aestivum
TGAATCGTAGACATGCTAAATGGGTTGAATTCATTGAGACTTTCCCTTATGTCATTAAACACAAGAAGGGAAAAGAAAATGTTATTGCTGATGCATTGTCTCGTCGCTATACTATGCTTTCACAACTTGATTTCAAAATATTTGGTTTGGAGACCATCAAAGATCAATATGTGCATGATGCTGATTTTAAAGATGTAATGCAGAATTGTAAAGAAGGAAGAATGTGGAACAAGTTTGTTGTTAACGATGGATTTGTGTTTCGTGCTAACAAGCTATGCATTCCAGCTAGCTCCGTTCGTCTTTTGTTGTTGCAGGAGGCGCATGGAGGAGGATTAATGGGACACTTTGGCGTGAAGAAGACGGAGGACGTACTTGCTACACATTTCTTTTGGCCAAAGATGAGACGGGATGTTGAGCGTTTTATTGCTCGCTGCACTGCATGTCAAAAAGGTAAGTCGCGACTCAATCCTCATGGTTTATATATGCCTTTGCCTGTACCTAGTGTTCCTTGGGAGGATATATCTATGGACTTTGTTTTAGGTTTACCTCGAACAAAGAAGGGGAGGGATAGCATATTTGTTGTCGTGGATAGATTCTCGAAAATGGCACACTTTATACCATGTAATAAAAGCGATGATGCTGTTAATGTTGCTAATTTGTTCTTTCGTGAAATTATTCGCTTGCATGGTGTGCCAAATACTATTGTTTCAGATCGTGATACAAAATTTCTTAGCCACTTTTGGAGATGTTTATGGGCTAAGTTGGGGACTAAACTGCTTTTTAGTACTACTTGTCACCCCCAAACTGATGGATTGTCTACTATGCTTAGGGCTGTTTTGAAGAATAATAAGAAAATGTGGGAGGAATGCTTGCCTCATATTGAATTTGCTTATAATCGTTCATTGCATTCTACTACTAAGATGTGCCCTTTTGAAGTTGTGTATGGTTTCCTACCTCGTGCACCTATTGATTTGTTGCCTCTTCCATCTTCGGAGAAGGTTAATTTTGATGCTAAACAACGTGCTGAATTGATTTTAAAAATGCATGATTTAACTAAGGAAAACATTGAGCGTATGAATGCTAAATATAAACTTGCTGGAGATAAGGGTAGAAAACATGTTGTGTTTGCACCTGGAGATCTTGTTTGGTTACATTTGCGTAAGGATAGATTTCCTGATTTGC
>NW_025282622.1:0-1182 GCF_018294505.1 Triticum aestivum
AGATCTGGTAACTTTTCTAAACCACAAGTTGGTATCAACATATGTAACTGCCCCTGGTAATATAGCCAACAAGATCATGATAACTTGTGTAGACCCACACATGGTAACTTGTGCATCACATATATTCATATGGCTTTCTCAAGTTTGCTGCATGGTAATTAAAATGGGTCAACAGTTTAGGTACGTACCAGTCAAGCTATTGTCGACACAGTCTTTGAACGCTTTGTTTAGTGGTTTATCATCAGCCATAAGTTTTCCAAGTTTCTCATGCGCCTTCTTCATTATATGCCAGCGGCAATTTCTGTGTATTATGTTCAAGAAGACCTCGTCGATCGCACTCCTCATTGCAAAGTCCTGGTCTGTGGTGATGTTTTTAGGGGCAACACCACCCATTGCATGGAGGAATGTGTTAAACAGCCACGCAAAGTTTTCCTTTAGTTCATTTCGAACGAAGCCACACCCAAACTGGATGGATTGACCATGGTTATTAATTCCAATGAATGGTTCACACAGCATCTTGTACATGTTTGTCATGTATGTCGTGTCAAACGACAAACAGTCATTACACTTTGCATATGCCCTGCGTGATGCGCCATCTATCCAGAACAAGTTCTCAACCATGTCCTCATCATCAAGTTTGATTCTCCAGTAGAAATATGAATCTTTGGCCCTCTCTTGGAAGTATGCAATTGTGCTCCCAATGTCCTTGTGGCAGTGCTCTAAGCGGAACTTAGCTCGTTGATTAGCAATGTCTTGTGTCGTGTAGGGTACGTCTTTAGCGCTTCCGTAGAACCATGACATCAGCTGCATCTGCCTCGCAGTCTCAATGTTGCATCCGTGCAGAACCCTCAAGAAGTCCTGCTCCTCCTTCGGAATGTACCGATGTGATGATAAGAATTTTGTTAGGGACGGCTTTTTGATCAGGGGGTGATTGTGGGTGTCCTCGAAACGGTCAACAGTCCACCATGCATCATCGTGGGATAGGTACATGTGCACTTCACATTCAGTCCTAACAACTTTCTTTTTTTCCTCTTCTTGACAATGCTGGCTGGGTTTTCCACATCTTGCAGCTCATCCCTGTCCTTTCATCATTTGCCATATTTTGTACAAACTAGTAGCACCCTGCTTATAGTTCCATCAACCCTCTCTTTCTTGAATTGCTGCCTAATTACAAAGCCAGTC
>NW_025282623.1:0-1182 GCF_018294505.1 Triticum aestivum
GTGTAAACGACGATAAGTGGTGAGAGCGTGTATGAAGAAGTACACCCCTGCAGGGTTAACATGATCTATTCGAATAGCCGCGTCCGCGGTAAAGGACTACTTGGTTGCCTATACAGTTCATAGACAAGTAAATGGAAACTATTAAAAGCCTCAAGATAAGTGTGAGTGCCGAGGATGGCTCTTCCGTAGGAAGACGGAGGTGGATCCTCGGTAGTGTATTGAAGTGGTGAGTAGTGGACTCGTGTGCGCAAAACATTTCAAGTTGGAGTATCGTAGGATAGTCTAGCCAAGAGTCAAAGCTGGCTTGCTGCAATAACTCCACCAACCCTTCTTGATACTATGCATGTATGTAGGGTCTGATGTAAGTCTTGCTGAGTACCTTTGTACTCATGTTGCTATAATCTACATTTTTACAGAAGACGCTGCAACCCCTTCTGATGGGTTCTATGTAGACGTTGACATCAACAAGTAGGCTAAAGACCCAGGTGGTGACCCTGAGCTTGTGATGGACCACGTAGTATAGTTAGGCTTCCAAGCCTCTTTTATTTTGCTAGTTGTCTGTACCCAGACAAAGTACTTCCACTGTTGGCTTGTATGACTGTATGACTTGTATGTTGGGTCGTGAGACCCGTACCTTTGTGTGTATGTTATGTATGGCTCACTGAGCCTTAAATAAGGTACTTGTGTCGTAGAGTCATGTTGTGATGCTTCGTTGTATTTGCACATATCGAGCATATTGTGTGTATGATTGAAATGCTTGGTATGTGTGGGATCTGACTATCTAGTTGTTTATCTTTAGTAGCCTCTCTTACCGGGAAATGTCTCCTAGTGTTACCGCTGAGCCATGGTAGCTTGCTACTGCTCTGGAACACTTAGGCTGGCCGGCATGTGTCCTTCTTCGTTCCTGTGTCTGTCCCTTCGGGGAAATGTCACGCTTTGAGTACCGGAGTCCTGTTAGCCCGCTACAGCCCGGTTTACCGGAGTCCTGCTAGCCCAGTGCTACAGCCCGGACCCACTTGCTGATGACCGACACGTTCGAAGCTGGGTCATGGATGCCTGTCCCTGTAAGTCTGTGCCACTTTGGGTTTACGACTAGTCTTGTCAGCCCGGGCTCTTTATCATATGGATGCTAGCGACACTATCATATACGTGAGCCAAAAGGCGCAAACGGTCCCGGGAAAA
>NW_025282624.1:0-1182 GCF_018294505.1 Triticum aestivum
GTTATCATCGGCACTAACTGGGTTTGCTCTCAGTTCCCTCGGCAATGCTATGACCTATTCAAACAGTGAATTAACTCTCTAGTGTTGGGTTCTTTCCCAGTTACTAGAATCATTCCCAGCATTTGCATTTTGCTCCCAGCTTGCACCGCCATTGTGCCATTCTACCATGGGTCTCTTCCATTTCCGGTAATAAGCAAATTCATCCATTACGTTGTCTTCAACAAGGTAATCCACATCATCCAAGTCCGAGTATGCCATTCTACCGACCCCCTCCAAATGAACGCTTGTGATTACCTTAGGCTGGTATAAAGAGTTCCAATGATCTCTGAATCAAAAGTAATTCTTTTTGCCACTTAAGATAATAATCTACGAATCACCCTCCTTCAGGATGTTTCGTCGTGGTATCATGGCAACTCAACTCCTCGCTACGTTGACAATCGTTTACCACCTTCTTAGGTGTGGAATTGTTGTCTACCTAGTGAACCTTCGTCATCCGTTTCTTCCCCCCCCCCTCTTGATGTGTATCTCGTGTCTCAACCGAGAGATGGTTCTATGTCTCATTCCGTGAGTTAATCCTGAGTTGTTCGACCTTCGAGAAGACCGATCCTTCTAGAGTTTTACTTTCCTCTTCTTTTCATGATTAGCTGGAGTTCTCAGAGCAAGACGACAAGACAAAGATGGTGTTCGAATCAATGTTCTTATGAAGTGCACCCTGGATCGTGAAGATTATACTAGTCCGCGTTACCCTTCACCTTACCCTACGCTTGAATCTCGAGACGAGATTCTTGTTTAGTGGGGGTGAGTTGTCACATCCCTAGCTTCTGGTAATGCACTAGGCTAGACTTCTTGCTGCATCATGTTTAAATTCAAATGAAATTTGAATTGAGGAATTTTCAAAGCCTCAGAAACCTCTAAAAATAACCAACAATTAAATCTTCTCAAATGTGTCCAAGAAAATGTTCCTGATATCCTCTGGAAATATTGGCAAGAGGTAAAATCCAAACCAATATTTTTGGTGTCTCAGAAACATTTAATTTGGGCATTTGAATTAAATCAATAATTATTTGAATTGGATTTATATCTACTATTAAATAAATATAGGTCCAATAATTCTGAAATATTTTGTGGAGCATTGTTTTAATTCTTTTAGCTCCTAAAAATATTGTCAGAAGCAAAATAAAT
>NW_025282625.1:0-1182 GCF_018294505.1 Triticum aestivum
TTGGGTTCCACCATATTATCAACGTGAATTGCTTCAAAAATTGCAGCGTTTAAGACAAGGGAAAAATTCTATAGAAGAATATTATCAGGAATTACAAACTGGCATGATTAGATGTGGTATTGTTGAGGAGAATGAAGCTATGCTTGCACGTTTTCTGGGTGGATTAAATAGAGAGATTCAGACCATTCTAGACTATAAGGAGTATACTAATATCACTCGTTTATTCCATCTTGCTTGTAAAGCTGAACGTGAAGTGCAGGATCGACAAGCATTGGGGCGAACTAACTTTTCTGCAGGCCGACCTTCATCATGGACACCACGTGCATCTTCTACTTCAACTGCACCAGCACCTCCATCCAGTGCCACCTCCAGCCGTGATACAAGAAAACAGGCACAACCACCATTATCTGCCAAGAGCGCACCTGCGGGGCCTGCACAGCGTTCTTCTTCTTCCATGGCATCAACAGGGCACACAACTGATATTATTTGTCGTCGTTGTAAGGGAGGAGGTCATTATGCGAGGGAATGCAAATCTCCGCGTGTGATGATTGCTACCGCGGATGGTGGATATGAGTCCGCTAGTGACTATGATGAGGAGACATTGGCTCTTATTACACGTGAAGAACATGGTGGAGATGATTCTGATCATGAGACGCAATACATGGCTCCTGAAGACGCAGACAGGTATGAATGTTTAGTTGCTCGACGTGTTTTGAGTGTGCAGGTCACACAAGCTGAGCAAAATCAGAGGCACAATTTGTTCCATACCAAGGGAGTTGTGAAGGAACGTTCTGTGCGCGTCATAATAGACGGAGGGAGCTGCAACAACTTGGCTAGCATGGAGATGGTGGAGAAGCTTTCTCTCACCACAAGACCACATCCACATCCTTACCACATCCAATGGTTCAACAACAGCGGCAAGGTTAAGGTAACACGTACTGTTCGTGTGCATTTTAGTATCTCTACATATGCTGATTATGTTGATTGTGATGTGGTACCTATGCAAGCATGTTCCTTATTACTTGGTAGACCATGGCAATTTGATAAAAATTCTGTACACCATGGTAGAAACAATCACTATACTCTTGTTCATAAGGATAAAAATATTACTTTGCTTCCTATGACTCCTGATTCCATTTTGAAAGATGATATTAATAGAGCTAATAAAGCAAAACAGGAGAC
>NW_025282626.1:0-1182 GCF_018294505.1 Triticum aestivum
GGGGTTAAACAGATTTAAATTAATTCTAATTACTAATTAGTGGCGCTGGGGCCCACTGTCAGTGTCAGGGGGGTTGACTAACAGTAGTTAGCGCTAACCTAACCATCTGGCCGACAGGGCCCACGCGTCAGTGACCCTGGGGGGTCAAACCCCAGGTCGGTCAAGTCAAACCCCACCGGCGACATGACGCCGGCGAGATCCGAGACGGCGGCGAGAGTGCTTTTTGCCATTCCAGCGACCAAATGGACGGCGGAAGGCATCTACGTGTTGCTGAGGTTGAGCCGCGTCTATTGGTGGTGGTGGTTGGGCTCGGGGTGGCCGGAGTTGACGGCGGCGAGCTCGGCTGCGGCGGCCGGAGTTCGGGTGCGGTCGGGATCAGTGTTGCAGGGGGTTTGGGGAGGCGTTGGTGCGTTCTACGTGCTCCTGGTGATGTGTGGAGCACGAAGGTGTGCTCGGTTGGGCGCTACGGCGACCGTGGCCACGACGGCGACATCGCCGGCGGCGTGGAGCTCTCGGTCGAGGTGGAGCTAGGGCCTAGAGGTCGGGAGAGACCAGGGAAGAAGGGGGAAACGCTCCGGGGGCTCACCGCGGTTGCAGTGGGCGTCGAAGCGGGCTCGGGGACGCGCTGGTGACGGTGAATTCGACGGCGACGACGGTCAGAGTCCGAAGAGGGGAACGGCGACGTGGCGGCGATGCAGGGCTTCCGGAGAACCGTGGAGCGCTGGGGAGGAAGAGGGAGTTGTGGCGGAGCTTCTGAGCTAGTCGGGGGAGCGAGGGGTGGTCGGAGACGATGGCTATGGTGAACGGCGGCGACGGTCGTGTTCGGCCGTGAGAGAGAGAGCGAGGGAGAGGAAGGAGAGAGCCGGGGAGAGTGAGAGAGAGCAGGGGGGATCGGGACGGGCTGCGGGCGTCGTCCACGCGGCCAGGAGGGCGTCGGCAAGCAGGAGGTGGCCGCGCGGCCGTGCGCGCGCGAGCACGCAGCAGCTTCGGGGCGTGGGGAGGAAGACGACGGAGGGCTACAGTGCTGGGCTGGGTCGGCTGCTGGCTGGGCCGGCCAGCTGGCTGGGCCGCACAGGGAAGTCTTCCCCTTTCTTTTCTGTTTTCTGTTTTTATTTAATATATCTGCAACTTTGTTGAATTAAATAAAATACCTAGGCAACTTCAAAAATCACCAAACTATTC
>NW_025282627.1:0-1182 GCF_018294505.1 Triticum aestivum
ATTCCGCAAAATGGCTTGAGGCCATGAAATCTGAGATGGGATCCATGTATGAGAACAAAGTATGGACTTTGGTTGACTTGCCCAATGATCGGCAAGCCATTGAAAATAAATGGATCTTCAAGAAGAAGACTGACGCTGATGGTAATGTTACTGTCTATAAAGCTCGACTTGTTGCGAAAGGTTTTCGACAAGTTCAAGGGATTGACTACGATGAGACCTTCTCACCCGTAGCGATGCTTAAGTCTGTCCGAATCATGTTAGCAATTGCCGCATTTTATGATTATGAAATTTGGCAAATGGATGTCAAAAATGCATTCCTAAATGGATTTCTGGAAGAAGAGTTGTATATGATGCAACCAGAAGGTTTTGTCGATCCAAAGGGAGCTAACAAAGTGTGCAAGCTCCAGCGATCCATTTATGGACTGGTGCAAGCCTCTCGGAGTTGGAATAAACGCTTTGATAGTGTGATCAAAGCATTTGGTTTTATACAGACTTTTGGAGAAGCCTGTATTTACAAGAAAGTGAGTGGGAGCTCTGTAGCATTTCTGATATTATATGTGGATGACATATTACTGATTGGAAATGATATAGAATTTCTGGATAGCATTAAGGGATACTTGAATAAGAGTTTTTCAATGAAAGACCTCGGTTAAGCTGCGTATATACTGGGCATCAAGATCTATAGAGATAGATCAAGACGCTTAATTGGACTTTCACAAAGCACATACCTTGACAAAGTTTTGAAGAAGTTCAAAATGGATCAAGCAAATAAAGGATTCTTGCCTGTGTTGCAAGGTGTGAAGTTGAGTAAGACTCAATGCCCGACCACTGTAGAAGATAGAGAGAAGATGAAAGATGTCCCCTATGCTTCAGCCATAGGCTCTATCATGTATGCAATGCTGTGTACCAGACCTGATGTATGCCTTGCTATAAGTCTAGCAGGAAGGTACCAAAGTAATCCAGGAGTGGATCACTGGACAGCGGTCAAGAACATCCTGAAATACCTGAAAAGTACTAAGGATATGTTTCTCGTATATGGAGGTGACAAAGAGCTCATCGTAAATGGTTACGTTGATGCAAGCTTTGACACTGATCCGGACGATTCTAAATCGCAAACCGGATACGTATTTACATTGAACGGTGGAGCTGTCAGTTGGTGCAGTTCTAAACAAAGCGTCGTGG
>NW_025282628.1:0-1182 GCF_018294505.1 Triticum aestivum
TGAAACTTGGGAACGGATGGAGTTGGGTTTGCCAACTCATCCTAAGCAAATGTGTAGTAGTAGAATAACATCTTTTCTAATAGGGAAAAACTAGCTTTATGCAAAAGTTAAACTTAGAGCTTTCCACCAGCCAAATTGCATGTACAAGTAGGTTCATTACACTTATGATGTGACTTGCCAGTACATTCAATGTACTGACCTATATGGCTGCAACTTATCACGTTGCAGATATATCCGACGAGGATTAAGGTGCGATAGGTCGATGTTCTACACTCAGCCTTGCTCGTGGAGTTGGACTCATTTACTACTTTGCTTCCGCAGTATTTGTTTATTGGCTCTATGCCCTATTTGGTAATAAATGTATTGCTCCTGGACTATCGATGTAATAAAGAGATGTGTGTTATTTCTGTTATTTCATCGAGTACTGTGTGTGCTAGCAAGTCGATCCGGGGACTAGCACGGTAAGCACAGAGACTTCGACTCTTACCGAGTCGGGTCGCTACAAGATGGTATCAGAGCACACGTTGACTGTAGGACGCGACCCCTAGAAAATGGAAAAGCCATAGGATAAAACTTTATTTTTCACTTTCCCTATATATCCTTTGGTCTCGTACCTTCTTTACTTCTGTACTAATTTCTTCCCTCTTTCAAAATTTAGATGTCGTCCTCCATTGTCGAGTTTGAGCAGCCCGATGAGACCATGCCTTTTGGACGGCAGCTGGTGAAGATCGTGAAGCACCTGAAGATTGGGCTTCCCACATTCACTGGAACCTTCACCGCCACCCTGCCCGAGGAGACATGTTGGAGGATCGATGCCCATATCCCTGGACGCATCCTCGGAAACCGCACCAAGCCCATTGATTTCCATGTGGATACTGCAACATGGGGCTTGGGCAGGGGCATCGCTGCTCACATTGCTCTCGGACGCATTCGGGAGGAGTATGACGAAGACCTCAAGAGGACCTCCTTCGTGATGTACGGACGCCGTGACGCAAAAGGAGATGTGGTGCGTACCCTGGAGGACGAGACGATAGCATCCCATATCCAGGACATGGAGGATCACATTCGTATGATGGAGCTGGAGCTGTCTGACAACATGATCGTCATCAAGAACCTCATGACTCGCAAGGCCGATCTCGAGGAGGAACTCCAAGACGCTCGCATCGAGCATGAGGGAGAGCT
>NW_025282629.1:0-1182 GCF_018294505.1 Triticum aestivum
AAAAGGTTAAGGTTGCGGTTGGTTCTTTCACTGGTTATGCTTTGGTTTGGTGGAGTGAATATTGTCGGTTACACCCTGATTATATACCTACTACTTGGGATGATTTGAAACTTGCCATGCGACATACTTTCGTCCCTGCTTATTATACTCGTGACATGATTAAGAAGTTGCAACACTTAAAACAACGTAGTGAAACTGTAACAAAATATTATGATGATTTACAAACTACCTTGTTGCATTCCTCTTTAGAAGAAAGTGAAGATGATTTTATGGATAGATTTTGGGGAGGATTAAACCGTGATATTCAAGAGATACTAATTCATGAAGAGTGTTATCCTATGGACCATTTGTTTCATCTTGCTTGCAAAGCTGAACAGGAAATAAAACGACGTGTTGGCCACGAGGAGAACAAGCGCACGGTGCACATTCCTAGAGTTGATATGATTGTTCCTTCAACTACTAGGCATACTATGACAACCACATCCGTTGTTGTCAGGACTAGATCACCTCCACCATGTGACACATCGCCCTCGAGAGTGGCTACATCATCTGAGTTGATCATAAGAGGTAATGACAAAGGTACTGATCTTCCATCTCTACATTAGAATGATGAATGCCTTGTCAATTTAAATGCACCATCTGATGAGCTACCCACTACTTTGATCACACCACCTATTTTAGAGGACTACGTTGATAATTTGACTTTGCCATGTGATCAAACAACTGAAATACCAACAATTTTGAGTGCACCCATTGAATTAACTATTGATGCAAAAGAACCAATGTTTAATCATTTTGATATGACCTCTAATCTTGGTGATGATTCTGTGTTGAATGACTTATTGCATGTTTGCTTATTTAAGCATGTTGTAGCATGTAAATTTGATGCAAGTAAGGTTTATTCACCAATGTTGGGATGGTTTAATGATGAACATTGTCAATCTTTTGAAATGAATAAGAGCTTCACTTATATGTGCAAACTGAGTTGCAATATTTTCATGCCTTCTACTTCTTGTGCTAATTTTTTGGCTTTAGTTTTTATGGACTATGCAAGTTACTCATCTATTCATGTGTCATATATGCAAAAATCAAGGGAAGTAAAAATGGATGACATATACATATACAACATGTACACCTTGTCTCTTTTGTTAGCCACATTTCAGATTAAGCAACGCCGAGGAC
>NW_025282630.1:0-1182 GCF_018294505.1 Triticum aestivum
AAGAAGAAGAAGAAGAAGAAGAAAGAAAGAAGAAAGGAAGAAGAAGAAAGGAAGAAGAAGAAAGAAAGAAGAAGAAAGGAAAAAGGAAGAAGAAGAAAGGAAGAAGAAGAAAGAGGAAGAAGAAAGGAAGAAGAAGAAAAAAAGAATTTTTACTTAAAGAATCTTATTTTTTAATTCCTCCTCCTCTATGTCCCCTTAATCTTATTTTTTAATTCCTTTATACTTAAAGAATTTTTACTACATGCAGGAGTGACATATGGCGGACGACAGAACCGAGCCGCTTAGGGATCCGGAGGCTGAACGTTATTTAATGGACATCATCAACAACGAGATTCCTTATGTGCCGGGCTCAGAATATGAGCAACAAGAGGATGTAGTCTCTTCTTATATGAACCTTGACGGTGACGATGATCGAGAAGGTGAAGGAACAGACATTGTCGACGGAGGTCAACCGTCAACAACCGACGATCTCCAATTGCAAGAAGCAACCACCTCCGGCGAGGTATATATATACATTGAGAGCCTCTCGTGATACAAACTTACTGAAATGTGAATACATATGTATTAACGCGCGCGACTCTCTTTTTTTTTAGCCCTCCGGATCGAGTACGACAAAGCAGCGTGGCAAATCCAAGGCGATGAAAACAGGAGAAACATATGCCATTGAGTGTGTCAGTGAAACCGGCAAGCCCCTACAGCACACCTCAAAGTTTGTCAACCAATGCGGAGTCGTTGTTAGAGACAACGTCCCGATCACCGTCCAGGAATGGAAAGAGCCAAAGAAGGCACGTCTTGGTTTCAGTTTTGTCGACAAGAGAACGAAAAAGGATTGCTGGAGAAAGCTTATGGAACATTTCATTCTACCTCCGGAATACAACAAAGTCGATGAATTCGGTAACGAGGTTCCGGGTGGACGTCAGAGGAGGAGGCTAGTTAAAGAGTTCGCTCTTCAGAAGATGGCCGATGCATTCCGGAACTTCAAGAAAAATTTAACCCGTGACTATGTCAACAAGGGCAAGACTCCGGATTTCAATGGACAATATGAGAAACTGAAAGATGATTGGCCAGAATTTGTGAGGCAAAAGCAATCGGACCATTTCAAGGAAATATCGAAAAAAATAAGGATAATGCGGCTAAGAAAAAGTACCATCATATTATGGGGCCAGGAGGATACCGCCTTGC
>NW_025282631.1:0-1182 GCF_018294505.1 Triticum aestivum
TGCTTCTAGCTATCGCCACATGTCGCGTGTTGTGTGCTTCCTCTGAATTTGATTTATTTTTATTTTTCTCTATGCATTTTCGGGGTTCAGATGGTTTTCTTTTTCCATTTTTTCCGGCCTTTTTTTTGCCCGATTTTTATTACAGCTTTTATTTCACGAAAAAATGCGTGCTTCCACGAGAGACACAAATTTGCTTATTGTGGAGGCACATATATGCTTTCGCGAGAAGTATAGTTGTGCTTCTCTCAGAGGGGAAAAGTTTGTGCTTCCACAAGCACGGATTTGCTTCTCGTTGAGGCACAAATTCGCTTCCACGAGAAGCACAACTGTGCTTCTTGGAAAGGAAAAAAATGTGCTTCCCCAAGAAGTATAGATTGGCTTCTGGTGAAGCATAGACTTGCTTCCATGAGAAGCATATGTTAACTTCTTGGAAAGGGAAGAAAATCCGTGTTTTCATCAGAAGTAAAGATTTGCTTCTCGTGGAGGCACAGGTTGTTTTTGTGAGTGCTTCTCGGAAAAAGAAACTATCCTTCCACAAGAAGCACATATTTGCTTCTCGTAGACGCATATTTGCTTTCGCGTGAAGCATGCTTCTCGGGAAAAGAAACTATCCATCCACAAGAAGCACCTATTTGCTTCTCGTAGACACATATTTACTTTCGCAAGAAAAAGAAACTGTCCTTCCACAAGAATCACATATTTGCTTCTCGTAGACACATATTTGCTTTCACGAACTGTGCTTCTCGAAAATGGAAAAAAAATTGTGCTTCGACAAACTATGCTTCTCGGCACAGTCCTGCAGCTTACGAGGGATCATTTGGCATCGCACAAGGGCACACTTCTCTTCCAAGCCAACATTGCATAGATGGGTCATGATCACATTGTATCGACGGAGATGTCATGCTTTTCAAACCAAAACTGAGAAGCACAGCCAAACACGCACCTTTTGGTGATACTTGGGCTGAAATTGCAATGGTTAGAGTGATGGGAGCCGTCAAGCGCAATCATGGACATAAGCAACAGATAAAAAAAAACTTGCATTAATACTAGGGTATTCAGAAGCATCTTGCTAACATTAGAAACTTAGCTAGAGCAAGAAGGCATATGCATTCAGTAAGTTCCTTCAGATAACATTTTCTTTAACGCATGTGACAAACTCAGTGAGAACAAAAACTGCAGGAG
>NW_025282632.1:0-1182 GCF_018294505.1 Triticum aestivum
GCGCGCACGAATAATCTCCGTCCAGCTCTACCACGGGTCCACGGTAGGGGACATGGAAAACACCTCTACCACTAACAGATGCAATCATATGATACAATCAGAATTTGTGCACTACTAAAAATACGGCAGAAAACATCAAAATCCGATGTAGAATTTACACCAGAAATTCATACGCGTAATTTAAACAACATATATAGCTGGTAGCATGCAGTAGACGAAATGAGTTCGAAAACAGCCTTCAAATTTAGCACACATACAGCAACTGGATATGTCACTTTCAGTTTCCCATATTACAACAACAAAGAAACATTGACCAGGAACAAACACAAACAACAAAGACTCAATTAAACTGATGGAAATCTCTGTGATCTCTACAACTGAAGGTACCATTGTACATAACTAGGTTTACAGAGGATATGAACCATTTAGATTTCCTTCATTGAGTTGCACCATGCCTTTAGATAGATATGTAGGGTGAATGCGAGACGGAGAAAAAACCACAATCATAGAATCCAACACAACAACGATTGGATCACTGATCATGAGAAAAAGGAAAATTTGATCCATGAGCACTTCTCCAAAGCTTTGGGAAAGGGGTGTAGGAGATCCGTTGATTTTAAGGATGAGCTTGATTTTGGGGAGCATGACCTTTCCGACCTTGACTCCCACATTACCGAGCAAGAGGTTAAAGATGCGACCAATCAAATGCATAGTGACAAGCCCTGGCCGGTCTGGATGGATTGACCAGCGCCTTCTTCAAGCGTTGTTGGCCCATCATTAGGGAAGATTTCATGTGTGTCATCCGCTGTTTTGATAGCCTCCATTTGGCCAATTTTACGTGGCTCAATTCGGCAAACATTGTGCTCCTACCAAAGAAGGAGGGGGTGGATGGGATCACCGACTACCGACCTATAAGTCTCATACTTGCAGTGCCAAAAATAGTTGCTAACGTGCTTGCCAACCGGCTTGGGCCACACATGCATTTGCTCATTTCCAATGCCCAAAGCGTGTTCATCAAGAGAAGATGTATCCACGACAATTTTATGTATGTGCATGGGATTGCCTGCAAGCTTCACAAAAGTAAAAACCCGGCCCAGTGTTTCTCTTCAAGCTTGACATAAGAAAAGTCTTTGACTCGATCAGGTGGGAGTACATTCTCGAGCACCTACAAGGGGGGGGGGG
>NW_025282633.1:0-1182 GCF_018294505.1 Triticum aestivum
TGTTGTTAACTTCCGCTTTAGCTCTTGGAAACTTTTCTCGCAGGCTTCTGTCCACTCAAACTTCTTATCTTTCTTGAGCAACTGTGTCATAGGCTTGGCTATGGTGGAAAATCCTTCAATAAATCTGCGGTAATATCCTGCCATTCCCAAGAAACTCCGTATGTCCGTTACGCTGGCTGGTGATTTCCAGTCAAGTACGGCCTTGACTTTCTCTGGGTCCACTGCGATACCGTCTTGAGTCAGCACGTGGCCTAGAAAACCTACTTGTCTTAGCCAAAATTCGCACTTGCTGAACTTGGCATACAATTGGTGTTTTCTTAGCTCTCCTAGCACAATCCTGAGATGTTCTGCATGCTCTTCTGGTGTCTTGGAGTATACCAGAATATCGTCGATGAATACCACGACGAACTTGTCCATAAACTTCATAAATACTTTGTTCATGAGGTGAACAAAATATGCTGGGGCATTAGTTAATCCAAATGGCATCACTGTGAACTCGTACAGTCCATATCTGGAGGTGAAGGCTGTTTTGGGGATATCTTCCATTCGTACCTTCAATTGATGGTATCCTGACCTTAAGTCAATTTTTGAGAATACCTTGGCCTGAGCAAGTTGATCAAACAAATCGTTTATCCTTGGCGTCGGGTATTTGTTTTTGACTGTGACCATGTTAAGTGCTCGATAGTCAATACACAATCTCAGCGTTCCATCCTTCTTTTTGGCAAATAAAATTGGTGATCCCCTAGGTGAGGAGCTGGCTCGAATGTATCCCTTTTCTAGTAATTCCTTTATTTGTTTCTTCAACTCGATCAACTCGGATGGTGCCATTCGGTACGGTTTCTTGTATATGGGGGTGGTTCCTGGTGCGAGCTCAATGTTGAACTCTATCTCTCGGTCTGGTGGCATGCCTGGTAGCTCTTCAGGGAATACATGTGGAAATTCACACACTACTGGAACCTTGTTTAGCTCAGAAACGTCCACCTTATTTAATCTCGGTTGCCGGGGTATTTTTCCTTCCTTGGCTGATACTCTTATTGTCTTCCCTTGGTGGTGTGTGAGAATTACGGTCCTGTTGAAACAGTCGATAAAACCCTTATTGGTGGTTAGCCAATCCATCCCTAGGATGACATCCAGTCCTTTATTTTCCAACACAATAAGATTTGCGTAAAACTCCAATCCTTC
>NW_025282634.1:0-1182 GCF_018294505.1 Triticum aestivum
TGCTTCGCCGTGGCAGCCTCCCCGACTTCCTCGCGACGCCACGGAGACGTCCCCGACCCCCTCTCACTTCTCCCTCGCTCTCTGGACCTCCCTCCCCCTCGCTCCTCTGTTTCCCCTCCCGCGACCGAGCGGAGCTCGCCGTCATCGTCGCCGTACCCATGGCCACCGGCCACCCCTAGCCTCGCCGATGCACCCAGGAGCTCCGCCTCGACCCCCTCTTCCTCCCCACCGATCCACAGCCCTCCGGAAGCCCTGCATCGCCGCCATCGCCGTCGTCTTCTACCTCGGACCCGCCGGCCATCTTCGTCAAATTCGCCGGCTCCGGACCGTCCCCGACCTCGCCGAGCGTCCCCTCGTCATCGCCGTGAGTCACTGACCCTCTCCCCTAACTCAGCATGCTCCCCTCCGTGCCGTAGCGCCGTTCCCCACGAGCACCGAAGCCACCGTCCGCCATTGCTGCTGCACGCATAGCCTTCGTGCTCCCCTGGCCGCACTGAGCTGCTCTTAGTGCTCCCCATGACTAGCAGGTGCTGCCCAGCCTCTCCATTTGCTCACTGATGCACCGTAGCGACGCGCCCGAGCACCACCGAACACCATCGCCGCCAAAGCTCGTCGCCGGCATGAGTTCTGGCGACCCCACGACCTCCCACTTGGTCCTCTGGATGCGCGAGAGCAAGGGCTATCCCTTGGTGCCCTCAGCGCGACCAGCCGCGGGCCGTAGCGCCGTCCCGAGCAACTCCGGCGAGGTCTCGCCGTCGCCGTGGTCGCCGGCGTCACTCGCCGACGTGGCCACTTAATTAGGGCGTAAACACCCCGCTAATCACCCACTAGAGCCACTGCCAAGTGGGCCCCCGTGCCTAATTAATTAGTTTAACCTCTCTGTTAAATTAGCACTAACCTCAGAGGGCCCCGCCTGTCACCGTTGACTTTGCCATGTCAGCATTGACCGGACCCACCAGTCAGCCTCTGTCCCTGCCTGTTACACTGACGTGCGGGTCCCAGCCGTCAGGTTTGACCTGGACCAGCCACGTTGACCTGCTGACGTCACTAATACGTCATGCTGACGCAGTATTTGTTTCTGGAATTAAAATAAATCAAAAATGATTTATTAATTCCAGAAAATGCCTAAAACTTCAATAAATCATAGAAAATTAACCGTAACTCCAAATTAAATAATTTATA
>NW_025282635.1:0-1182 GCF_018294505.1 Triticum aestivum
ACAAAATAAACTTGATTCCATGTAATAGTTTTGCGATATGATGATAGTGATATGTGAGTCATGTTGGTGAGTAATTATGCTTTAGTAAGAATATTGGTGTTAAGGATTGTGATTCCCTATGCAAGCATGAAAGTCAATAGTTATGCAATGAAATTACATCCTACTTATGGTGCATTATTCGGTGTTAGTTATGCTTAATTCTTGCTTATGTGATTTTTCGTTTCTTGGTTGGTTGCTTCTCAATCTATTTGCAAGCCTCCACTTGTACTAAGTAGAAATACTACCTATGCATCCAAAATCCTTAAACTCAGTTTTGCCATATGAGTCCACCATACCTACCTATACGCGGTATTTCCACGTCGTTCTAAGCAAATTTGTATGTGTCATCTCTAATTTTCAAAATAAATTCTTTTTGTGTGCTCGTACTGTCGGAAATATGCCCTAGAGGCAATAACAAATTAGTTATTATTATATTTCCTTGTTCATGATAATCGTTTATTATCCATGCTATAATTGTATTGATAGGAAACTCAGATACATGTGTGGATACATAGACAACACCATGTCCCTAGTAAGCCTCTAGTTGACTAGCTCATTGATCAATAGATGGTTACGGTTTCCTGACCATGGACATTTGATAGAGGCAAAGGTGTCCCGTCTTTCGATGAGATGATGGATATCGCTTTGGTGAAAGTCGACTTTGACGATCCGACTACGAACGTGCGAGGACGTCGCGCCTTAGCAATCGCTAAACCAACTCCGAGAGGCTATTGACCACGCCGGAGCACGATCAACCTGACCACGAGGGTCTGTTTCCTGCGAGCAAACGAAGAACAAGCAAGAAACTAAGATTGCAATCTGGATATTGCGAATATAAGATGAAAGCTTTATTGATCAAGGTGGGGTTCTGTGACGCCTTTGTCTGGTCGTTGAACACAAACGAAGTACGCGAAGTTGCAGCTATGGCGAACTTTTAATCTAAACAAAACCCAAAGTCTAAACGGTGCCCTAAGGGCTGTATATATGGAGGAAGAGAGGGGGAATTTCGTGGCCCTTGGTGGAGGGGTCCGAAATCAACCCTATCTCTTGTTTCCCCACACATACGGACTCTAAAAATAGCCTATACTTATGTATTTCGAAATTACATGGGCCTGGCCCAATAAAAAGGTGACGCATCACCTA
>NW_025282636.1:0-1182 GCF_018294505.1 Triticum aestivum
CTCTGCCAGACGTGATGGTTTGGCGTGATGTAGGAGGCATCACCCCACCTCGCGGTCCCCGCAGGCCACCGTTTGCTGGTCCAAGACCTCATCCTAGCCCCTATGGTCCACAAGCTCCGCGAGACCGTCTGTTTCCGGATGATCATGTTGAACTTCCGGGCTATGGAGGTGACTTCTACGAGGACTACTACGGATCGGTCTGAGTTAGTGATAGTATCCCTAGTTCGCACTAGCTGTGTCGTCTGTCGTCCCGCGTGACTCGTGGGATATGACCTAGTTTGTACTTTTTCCGGAGTTGTAGAAAAATAATGTATAGGAGTTTGGAATGCCTCCGATGAGATGTAATCCCTTTTCACCGTAATAGTACTTTGTTTGGTCTTGTACTAAACCTTGTATGGTGTGTATGACGATGGAATAAAAGAAGCAGTTTCTGTATCTACCATGTCATACGGATGATCATCTTGCATTCCGAGTTATTCCTTGCATTATGTATCCTATGTCGGAATTCTATCATTCCGACTAAATCATTGGCTTGTTTACCTAGGATGGTCAACACGCGCGCCAACCCTGCTTCTCAAGAGCAGGCCGAAGGCAGTGAAGCCAGGAATGAAAATCTGCCTCATCCTCCTTCACTAGCCGAGGTGATGATGGAAGCTGAGAGGAACAAGCGGGAGACAAACCGTTTGTTGGAGCGTATTGAACAGAATACAACACACCATCAGAGGGCTAACGTGGTGTCACTCAGCGATTTTATCAAATTGCATCCACCCACGTTCCACCACTCCGTCGAGCCTCTCGACGCTGATGACTGGCTTCGCAGTATTTCTCACAAGCTGCGTTCCGCGCTGGTAGCGGAGGCTGACAAGGTCACCTTTGCCGCATATCATCTTGAAGGCCCCGCCAGTCTATGGTGGGAGAATTATGGAGCTATGCGCCCAGCGGGCCATGTCACTACTTGGGCTGAGTTCAGCGAGGCTTTCCGTGAACATCACATTCCGGAGGGTCTCATGGACCGTAAGCGTGAAGAATTTTGCAATTTCACCCAAGGCCGACTTTCCGTGGATGCCTATAGCAGAGAGTTTGGTAAGCTCGCCCGATATGCAGCTGAGGAAGTGTCTACTGACGCCAAGAAGCAAGCAAGGTTCCGTAAGGGCCTTAGTCCTGAGCTTCGCCGCGACCTCC
>NW_025282637.1:0-1182 GCF_018294505.1 Triticum aestivum
GTACAACTGAACACTCTTCAGACATATATATCCCGCAATCTTACTTCACATCTCAACCAAGAAAAAACCCAGGGTTGCCAAAACCTAAAGTCGCTGTAGAAATCCGAAACCACAATCTCAAACCTTACATATGCAAATACGCTTAAATGATTTTCCGAGGATATATATCTGATCTCTTCGACCAACTCCCTGGTTAGCTCTATTAACTAACCCATGCCTTTTAATCATGTGAAGTTCAAAATTTGCACCTGATGCACCTGCGGTTCTCTTCTCAACCAATTATGAATTGCTGTATGCGAAAAAGATTCCTAGGCGGCGTCATTCCTGCACAAAGCAAACAGATAAGTTAAGCATAATTACGACTGTACAATAACCGAAGCAAGGAAAAAAGCACAAACAAGTTGCTTCAATGGTGCCTTTTAGATCTCATCAGTGTTAAGTGTCATCCAGAACTACCAAATATTGATGTCGACAAATGCAGTATGAGTATGATGCTTGGACTAAAATGATCGGGTGAACCCACATTAATAGTCTATGTTCTAAGAGAAAGAGCTCGCTTGAACTGTCCAAATGATATCCAGCATATAACAATCTACGTCATTTGAAACTTGAATAGTTTGAGCAAGCCAAAATGGATTTACTATACATGATGCGATGGTAATTGATGACATAAGTATTAACTGTTAAATTTGGAAAATACAATATAAATTGGTTCAGCTATAAGAAATTAAGTCCTTGGACCATATTTTAGCTTTTAGCTCTAGTCATAAAGAAGCAAAGATTGGTCTATTAAAAAAACGACTTATATCAACCAGCAATGAGACTAGTGTTAGAGTACGTAATGAGCCTAATGGGCCGTCTTAGGGTTAATTAGAGATAAGGGTCACTTGCTTAGGGATCAAGTAAGCCTTGCTTGGGAGTCAAGTAAACCTCTCTATATAAAGAGAGGAGATGTATCAATCTAATCAGGCAAGAATTAAGAAGGAAACCCCTTCCCTCTTGCCCGGCCGTGGGCAAAAAGGCCCCCGGCCGGCCCTCTCGCGCCCTCCTTCTAGCAGCGCCATAACAATTTGGTATCAGCTAGCTTCGGTTCGATCATGTCTTCACCGCCGCCAAGCCCGTCTCTTCCGCTCCCGGTCACCTCGGAGGCGACCACCACGATCGTCGCCCCGCTCCTGCCCG
>NW_025282638.1:0-1182 GCF_018294505.1 Triticum aestivum
CTGGGTTAGCGGGGTGGTTAGGCCCTAATGACCCGCCACGTCGGATTTGCCGGTGGTTGGACGACGGCGACGACCCAGAGCGGCGGTGGCTCGCCGGAGTTACGCCAGAGGCGACGGATCGACGCGCCAAGGGCACCAGGAGGTAGCCCGTGCCCGTGCGCATCTAAGGGGACCAACGGGAGGTGCGGGGGTGGCCGGGGTTCGCCGGAATGGAGCCCGAGGCGGCGGCCGGAGCTCGGGGGTTCGCGGGACTGGCGCTGCAGCTCACAAACGAGGGAGCTGAGGCGCTGGAGGGGCTCTACGGGTCACGGCTAGCGCAACGGTGCACGCCCGTGACCAAATGGTCACTGGGATTTCGCCGGCGACGAGTCCGTGCGGCGGAGCGTCTCGGCTCCGGCGGAAGCAATGGCTAGAGCGGCCCAACGGCATGGGAAGAAGAGGGGAACGGTTCAGTGGCTCACCGCGAGTCCAACGAGCGCGGGGGCGAGGCCGGGAACGCTCTATGGCCGGCGAATCAAGCGACGACGGCCGTCGGTGCAGAGGAAGAAGATGGCGTCGGTGACGGTGCTCCAGGGCGTCCGGCGTCTTGTGGCTCCGTGGTAGGGACGGGAACGTCACGGCGGAGCTCGGGGGCGCGTCGGAGAGGCGTGGGGAAGGCGGTGGCCGCGGTGGTGCTTGGCGGCGTGCTGCGGTGCGCTCGGGGATCACAGGAAGAGAGGGAAAGAGAGAGCCAGGGGAGGAGGAGCGGTCCAGAGGGAGTGAGAAGGGCCAGGGGCTGCGTGGCGTTGCGGACGGAGTCCAGGGCGACGAGAGGAAGCAGGAGGTGGCCGAGGCAGCGTCGGCGCGCGCCACGCCTCGCCTCTGTTCGTCCTCCTGGCAGAGGAGGAAGAGGACAAGGGGGAAAGGAGGTGGGCTGGGCCTGCGCAGGTGGGCTGCACAGTGTTGGGCTGTGGGTGGCTGCCAGGTAAGGTCCAGGTAAATTCTGTGTTATATTTTTCTGTTCTGTTTTGTTTTTATTTAATTCTTTTGCCACTGTTTTGAATTTAAAAATAATTCAAACAATGCCAAAAACTCCACTGAATATTTTATATTGCTAGATGGACTTTTCCAAAAGCTTATAAAATATTTCAGGGATATTTGAAATTATATTCTAATTATATGAATATAATTCAAATTCAAATA
>NW_025282639.1:0-1182 GCF_018294505.1 Triticum aestivum
GCTCCTTTACTCCAACTTCCTGATTTTAGTAAGACTTTTGAGCTTGAATGTGATGCTAGTGGAATTGGATTAGGAGGTGTGTTATTACAAGATGGCAAACCTGTTGCATACTTTTCTGAAAAATTGAGTGGGCCTAGTCTGAATTATTCTACTTATGATAAAGAATTATATGCTCTTGTTCGTACTTTAGAAACATGGCAACATTATTTATGGCCCAAATAATTTGTTATACATTCTGATCATGAATCTTTGAAACATATTAAAAGTCAAGCTAAACTGAATCGTAGACATGCTAAATGGGTTGAATTCATTGAGACTTTCCCTTATGTCATTAAACACAAGAAGGGAAAAGAAAATGTTATTGCTGATGCATTGTCTCGTCGCTATACTATGCTTTCACAACTTGACTTCAAAATATTTGGTTTGGAGACCATCAAAGATCAATATGTGCATGATGCTGATTTTAAAGATGTAATGCAGAATTGTAAAGAAGGAAGAATGTGGAACAAGTTTGTTGTTAACGATGGATTTGTGTTTCGTGCTAACAAGCTATGCATTCCAGCTAGCTTCGTTCGTCTTTTGTTGTTGCAGGAGGCGCATGGAGGAGGATTAATGGGACACTTTGGCGTGAAGAAGACGGAGGACGTACTTTCTACACATTTCTTTTGGCCAAAGATGAGACGGGATGTTGAGCGTTTTATTGCTCGCTGCACTACATGTCAAAAAGCTAAGTCACGACTCAATCCTCATGGTTTATATATGCCATTGCCTGTACCTAGTGTTCCTTGGGAGGATATATCTATGGACTTTGTTTTAGGTTTACCTCGAACAAAGAAGGGGAGGGATAGCATATTTGTTGTCGTGGATAGATTCTCGAAAATGGCACACTTTATACCATGTCATAAAAGCGATGATGCTGTTAATGTTGCTGATTTGTTCTTTCGTGAAATTATTCGCTTGCATGGTGTGCCAAATACTATTGTTTCAGATCGTGATACTAAATTTCTTAGCCACTTTTGGAGATGTTTATGGGCTAAGTTGGGGACTAAACTGCTTTTTAGTACTACTTGTCACCCCCAAACTGATGGACAAACTGAAGTAGTCAATAGAACGTTGTCTACTATGCTTAGGGCTGTTTTGAAGAATAATAAGAAAATGTGGGAGGAATGCTTGCCTCATATT
>NW_025282640.1:0-1182 GCF_018294505.1 Triticum aestivum
CAAACAAGCTACTTCACACAACCTATGCACATATCTTACAAGCAGTACATCGCATGATGGCTAGGCGTACTTAGTCGGAGATGTTGATGATTTCCTTGGCCCTGCCAAGGGTGAGGCGCAGGGAGGCTGGGGACTCGACCTCCTCCTCACTAATAGGCTCCAGACGTAGCGCTGTGCCGAGTAGACGGAGCAGGTACCCGGGACGGAATCACACGGATGGGAGTGGGTGCAAAGGGTGGTGCAGTGCAAGCTGGAGTAGGCGCGATGACTTGATTGAACTCTTTGGTGGTAGGCAGGCGACGAGTAGGTGCATGATATGCCGATGACGAGATGAAAGTCAGTGGCGGTGCGGTGTGCAGGAGCTCCCTCCTGTTGGCAGCACAGCCATGAACTGAGTCCATGCGGTTAGCCACGAAGTCGTCCACCAGGTTGTCGAAGGCTGCCTCCAGAGCTCGGAGGTACTCGATAAGCATCTCAAATGCCTCATCTCGTTCTCCTCTGGGGCAAGAGAACACATAGTGACAGGTGTATGGCACATGGCATGGAAGATAGCGGTAATGACGAGTCTTCATCACGGGAAGGACGTCCCTGAGGCGGGCTATCGCCTCGCGGGCTGCCATCTGCGTAGCGTGCCTCTCCATAGGCATGGCTCTTCCCACGAACCGGAAGCGGCGTAACTCACCACGCCCTCCCTTGAATTGCACCGAGGCCTGGTGCATGGTCAGGTCATCGTTGACTTTGTGCTGGTAAAGCGAGAAGTCAGGGCACACGGATGGCCCCATAGCGACCTGAACGATGAAGGAGAGTAGTTTGACGAACCCATCGGGTACGTTGGTGAAGGTCTGAGACTCGCAGCTGTTGTCGGCCATCTACAAAAGTAGACAAAATTCTGAATGGTCAGATCATAAATATATGCTGACTGTAAGAAAAATGGCTATATTTGTAAAAATAAGAAACAACTCTGTGATGCTAATGTTGGAAATATGCCCTAGAGGCAATAATAAAAGCATTATTATTATATTTCCTTGTTCATGATAATTGTCTTTATTCATGCTATAATTGTGTTATCCGGAAATCGTAATACATGTGTGAATAACAGACACCAACATGTCCCTAGTGAGCCTCTAGTTGACTAGCTCGTTGATCAACAGATAGTCATGGTTTCCTGACTATGGACACTGG
>NW_025282641.1:0-1182 GCF_018294505.1 Triticum aestivum
TAGTCGGATCGTCAAAGTCGACTTCCACCAAAGCGATATCCATCATCTCATCGAAAGATCGGGACCCTCGCCTCTATCAAGTGGTATCAGATTTCCAGGTTGCTCGGTGAGATTTTACAGTTTTTCGTAGTTTAGATCGAGTCTGTTCTTCATACCTATAGTCCACGAAAAAGCCAAAAAAAAATTAGGGTTAGTTCATCCCATCCGAACCAATCTGAGCCTTGCATAATCTTTTCTGTATTTGCTTTGTTGAATTTGCGGTTGCATCGTCGTGTTCAGTTGCTGGTCTTAGCGTCTAGTCTTTTAGAGTTTCGAGTTCTGTTCACAAGTTGTCACGCCGTCGCCGCACCATCATCATCGCCCCTGCCATCTACCACCACCGCTCCGAATCCGTATCCATATACCACCACCAATCCGCTGCCATATACCACCACCATATATCCACCACCAATCCGAGTTCCTTGCTTATTAGGTTTGAGCAACAAATGAAGCCTAATAATAAACCATCTAGTGTTGCTTCTGAAATTAAATTGATAAGTGCATGTTTATTTGCCACCAAATCTGATATTGATGAGCTAGATTTCAGCAAATCTGTTTGCTATGCTTTTGTGTGCAAAGAGGCATTATTTTCATTCGAGGACGTGCCTTCCTCTTTGCCTCCTGCTGTCACTAACATTTTGCAGGAGTTCGCTGACGTTTTTCCACAAGACGTGCCATCGGGATTACCGCCTATTCGAGGGATTGAGCATCAGATCGACTTAATTCCCGGTGCTTCACTGCCAAACCGTGCACCATACCGTACCAATCCAGAGGAGACGAAGGAGATTATGCGTCAAGTACAAGAGCTTCTCGACAAAGGTTATATACGCGAATCCCTTAGTCCTTGTGCTGTTCCTATTATTCTAGTGCCGAAAAAGGATGGTACATCACGTATGTGTGTTGATTGTAGAGGCATTAATAATATTACTATTCGTTATCGTCATCCTATTCCTAGGCTAGATGATATGCTTGATGAATTGAGTGGCTCTACAATATTCTCCAAAGTTGATTTGCGTAGTGGCTACCATCAAATTCGTATGAAATTGGGAGATGAATGGAAAACAGCATTTAAAACTAAGTTTGGATTATATGAGTGGTTAGTCATGCCTTTTGGGTTAACTAATGCACCTAGTACTTTCATGA
>NW_025282642.1:0-1182 GCF_018294505.1 Triticum aestivum
CCTGCCACCGCCGACTAGCACCACCGCGGCCATCGCCTCTCCCTCGTCCCCTTGAGCAGTCCAGAGGCTCCGCCTTGACGCCTCGCCCTCTCCAGCGAACTACACCCCGCCGGGAGGCCTGCTCTGCCGTCACTGCCATCGTCTTCAACCTCGGGCATCCGAGATGCCGCCGGCCGATTCGTCTGCCCCAGTTCATCCACGAGCAAGCCGAACCCCTCCTCGTGATCACTGTGAGCTCCTCCGTCGACTATCCCTCTTCCCCGCAGTCAATCCCCTCCTCTAGCCAGTCTAGCCACCCGAGCCGAGAGCTCCGTGTCGCCGGCCATGGCGCCGTCGTGGCCAGGGCACCCAACGCTTGCGTCCGAGCACATGGTTGTGCTCCTACTGGTCCGTAGCTGCCGCCTCGTTGCTTAACTTGCTCCGCCACATGCTCTAGCCGCAGCTGCCGCACACACCGAACTCTGGCGGCCGCCCAAGTGCTCGCCGCCGGCGAACCAGGCCACCCCGCGACCTTCTGACACCTCCCCTGGATGCGGAAGAGCGTGGGCTACCTCCTGGTGGTTTCCGCGCGTCCAACCGCCGTCTGTAGCTCAAGTCCGGCGAGTTGCCGCCGCAGTTTTGGTTGTCGCCGGCGAAACTCCGGCGAGGACCGACGTGGCGCAGTCATTAGCGCTAATCCCTGCCAGCTCAGCCGCCCTTAGCCACTGACAATGGGCCCCGCAGCAGGTCAAAGTGCTAGTCAACGCGGGTTAGCACCAGGTGTCACTGACGTGTGGACCCCACACGTCAGGTTTGACCCTGGTCAGCGCTGCTGACCTGCTGACACAGGCATGACGCAGTGCTGACGCAATTAATCCTTTTCTGGATTAAAAATAATTCAGGAAATTCCAGAAAATCCTATAAACTTCTAAAAATCATAGAAAATCAACCGTAACTCCAAATGAAATAATTTATATATGAAAAATGATCAGAAAAATCCAATCTATCCATCTGTACCATTTTCATGCATGTTAAAACAACTTATGGCTGCTGTTTAGGCCAAATTATATAAATGGCATTTAAACCCTCACATATGGAGTTTGAATTGAACCTAGGGTTCAAACCAACTCCATTTAACATGTTGCTAGCTGCATTAGCTCAATTCACAGCATATTGCCATGTCACATTCATGCATCATATTGT
>NW_025282643.1:0-1182 GCF_018294505.1 Triticum aestivum
TCCTTAATTGGACTCCACCTGAATCGGTCAAGCAAGTTCGGAGTTTTCTGGGCTTAGCGAGCTATTGTCGTCGCTTTGTCGAGAACTTCTCCAAGGTTGCTAAACCTCTAACCGAACTCCTCAAGAAAGATAAGAAGTTCGAGTGGACTCCACAATGTGAGCACAGCTTTCAGGAACTGAAAAGACGCCTGACTTCTGCTCCCGTACTGGTACCGCCAGACTTCTCCAAGGACTTTGTTATCTACTGCGACGCCTCGCGACAAGGACTAGGTTGCATTCTCATGCAAGATCGACACGTAATTGCTTACGCTTCACGGCAATTGCACCCACATGAGGAGAATTATCCTACTCATGATCTAGAGCTTGCAGCCGTAGTCTATGCACTTAAGACCTGGCGACATTACCTCCTCGGTAATCGTTGCGAAATATTCACTGATCACCAAAGTCTAAAGTACATTTTCACCCAACCGGATTTGAATCTCAGGCAAAGACGCTGGGTTGAGTTGATCACAGACTTCGACTTAGGAATAACCTACACCCCAGGGAAAGCCAACGTCATGGCTGATGCGCTAAGTCGTAAATCTTATTGTAACAACCTGATGTTACAACAAAGTCAA
Organism: Triticum aestivum; assembly: GCF_018294505.1. NCBI lineage: Eukaryota > Viridiplantae > Streptophyta > Magnoliopsida > Poales > Poaceae > Triticum > Triticum aestivum. Next base: position 618 of record NW_025282643.1, read on the forward strand.
CCGCTTCTCCATGAGGAATTTCGGAAGCTTAACCTTCACATTGTACCTCAAGGTTTTCTTTCCACCTTGGTAGCAAAACCTACTCTTACTGATCAAATCATCGCTGCCCAAAAGCGAGATAAGGGAATATCTAAAATCAAAGAGAACATTGCTAGCGGAGGTGCTAGTTGTTTCTCCACAAATGATCATGGTGTTGTGTACTTTGAGAACCGTCTAGTGGTTCCCAAGAACCAGCATCTACGGCAGTTGATCCTTAAGGAGGCTCATGAATCTCCTCTCACCATTCATCCCGGTAGTACTAAGATGTATCAGGACCTACGCCAGAGGTTCTGGTGGACTAGGATGAAGAGAGAAATTGCTCAGTATATTGCTAATTGCGACGTCTGTCGTCGTGTAAAAGCAGAGCATCAACGGCCTGCTGGCACCCTTCAACCCTTAGCTATTCCTGAATGGAAATGGGATAAAATTGGTATGGATTTCATTACCGGTTTTCCCAGGACCAAGAGAGGGAATAATGCTATTTTCGTCGTGGTCGATCGTCTTTCCAAAGTAGCCCATTTCCTAC
>NW_025282644.1:0-1182 GCF_018294505.1 Triticum aestivum
TGCTTCTTCAGAGTTTTCAATAATCTTTCTTCTTCATGCTCTGAAAGGTTAGCGCTAATAATAACAGGATATATTTTCTTTTCATCAAGATAAGCATATTTAAGATTATCCGGCAACGGTTTAAGCTCAAACACGGATCACCCTTGGGTGGAGGAGGATCCCCTAGGATTTCAACAGGTAAATTGTGTTGCAGAATAGGTTCTTGTTTAAAGAATACTTCATCTATTTCCCTTCTTTCATTCATAAACATATCATTTTCATGATCTAGCTAATACTGTTCAAAAGGATCACTAGGAGGTACAGCAATAGAGGGAAGACCAATAATTTCATCCTTACTAGGAAATTCTTCCTCACGATGTTGTTTACTAAATTTAGAGTAATTAAACTCATGAACCATATCATCCAAGCCAACAGTAACAATATTCTTTTCGCAATCTATCGTAGCATTAACAGTACGCAAGAAGGGTCTACTGAATATAATGGGACAAAAGCTATCTTGTGGAGAACCAAGAACAAGAAAATCAGCGGGATATTTGGTTTTCCCACACAAGACTTCAACATCTCTAAAAATTCCCATTGGAGATATAGTATCTCTATTTGCAAGTTTAAGTGTAACCTCAATTTCTTCTAACTCTGTAGGTACAATCTCATGCATAATTTCTTTGTATAACACTAGTGCAGAACCGGCCTTTACTGCCGGTTCATGAAGGCCTTTAGTGCCGGTTCGCCAACCGGCACTAAAGAGTGGGGACTAAAGGTCCCCCCCCCTTTAGTACCGGTTCATCACGAACCGGCGCTAAAGTGCCACCACGTGGCACGAGCCAGGCCCGTTTGCGTGTAGGGCATTAGTACCGGTTGGTAACACCAACCGGTACTAAATGTTTGGGTGTTTTTTTATATTTTTTCTTTAATTTTGTGTTTTCAATTTAATTTAGTGATTGTTTTACATTATAATGAGTTGTTAAATCATTAGGTGAAAGTACCGCGGATTAGTTTCGACTGGATGCATTGGATAGCTAGCTAAGTGATCAAGTATATGCCATATCCATATTAATTATACTTGATCAACTATAATATATACGGATATGGCATATACTTGATCACTTAGGTAGGATCCATCCAGCTGAAACTAATCTGCGGTTTCTTTCATTAAATGATATAATAACTCATCATCATCATCAT
>NW_025282645.1:0-1182 GCF_018294505.1 Triticum aestivum
AGTAGGTATATAATCAGGGTGTAACCGACAATATTCACTCCACCAAACCAAAGCATAACCAGTGAAAGAACCAACCGCAACCTTAACCTTTTTATGTTCATTGAAATTATGGGAAGCAAATATATTTTTTATGTCGAACTCCCATTCAATATATAAAGCAGGTTTAAAACGGCCATTAAATGGTGGTATAGATACATTAACCTGATCATGTGCATTTGGATGTTTGTGCACCTCTCGTGACGGTTGTGGTATTTGCAAAGGTGGTGGCACGTCTCCCGCGATCGACAAAGCCCATAAATTGATTCTGGATCCTGTCATTATTAGTAGAACAAGAAACAAAACCCAAAAATAATGTTCCTATAACTACTAGGATGTGATGGTAAAACGCTCATAGTAAAGCAAATATCAATGTCTTACAAGTTCTTACCATGCAGCAGGCGGTGATCGGCAACCAGCGGTGTCAAGTAACTCCGAATATTGAGTAAAGCGATTGCCAGGGGAGCGTACGTATACACGGTGTAGAAATATGTGGAGCTGGGTTGGCTATATATGGTAGCAAAAGATTAGCAATAATCAATTCAAAGATGCAATGTTGAATAAACGCTCAACGACGGTATTGTGCTGGTCCTAGGCTAGACCGTACTAAAGACGCGAGTCTAGAACACTAATGAGGTCACGGCGTAGCACAACTAGCATCAATGAAGGATACTAAGTAGCTCTTGACAGCAAGATATAAGTGAATATCACAACGGCAGTGAAGATAATGATGAAAAACAACTGCCAAGCAGGATATACAACAACTCTCTCTCCAACTTTCCTCTTGAAAAGTTTAAGACAATTTTCTGATAAATTCTTTTAAAGAATGCTATTAACTCAAGCTTTCCAATGCAAAAAGAATCACTCAATTCCGAGTTGATATGAGGAGTCAAAGAATTCTAAAACTGGCCTGAAAAATTGGAACAAGCTGTGTTCATAAACTTCGGAGGGCAAAAAGACCTATTTAGAAGCCGATTTTGAGGTGTCAAATATTGAACTAGCTTCTGCAACTATTTAGATGCGGCTCGTCGCTAGCTTCAATTTGAGTACTCACGGAGCCAAAACGGACTTCGTATGAGGAAGATACACCTGTTTTACTGAACAGTGCGCAAAACAGATTCCAATCCGAATTCAGGTACGAGATTG
>NW_025282646.1:0-1182 GCF_018294505.1 Triticum aestivum
CATTTGTTTCCCCCACTCACTTGATTGGGAGCTTGCGGTGCTCGAGCAATTGATCTTGAAGTCGTTGTAGTCATCTTCGGTGATCGAAGGATTTTTCTCCTTGATCTTCTGATAACTCTCACCTTTCTCGATCATTTTCTTCACATTGCTTTTCCAAGTAGACAGGGCCTTGCTCATCTTCGTGAGGGCAACATTGTTCACTTTATTCCCTTTGAGGCTTGTGTTTGCAAATTCAGCGGGGAACTTGTATCGTTCGTGCAGCTTCGTGAAGAGGAGGTGGCGCAAATTCCCTCGGTCAGGATGCCTCAGGTTCTCGGTGTTGATCGAGACGGTGCTCCGGACAATGCACCCGAGCTGAAGCGAGTACCCCTTGACTATTCGTTCGGGCGCCGTTGGATTCCCGTTGGAGTCCACTTCAGTAACTTCCTCCTTGAGGGTGAGGAGCATGATCGGGCGCCGGTCCTTCCGTTGCCTCTTCGGTTGGCTGCCATCTGTGCGGGCGCCGCCATCATCAGTGGTGGCATCCTCGGCGGCACCATCAGTGGTGGCATCAGTGTGGTCATCCTCGGCGGCATCATCAGTGGTCTCAGGATCGGTGGGGAAGGCGGCGGCCTCATACAAGTGAGGTTGTTCCTCCATCTCCTGGGACAACTCCCAGAATGCCTTGCCGCCCGAACCCCTGGCCTAATCGTTGTGGGCCATGTTTCTCTCTAAATAGAAACAAAGTTTGGTCAAAAATTTGGTTATTGTCAAGGAACAAGATCTCTAAGTTGACCAAATAACCTAATTCTCGAGGAATGTCGCCAAAAAGTTGGTTATTGTCAAGGAACAATTGAGAGATGTTTGTGATATTGCCTAGGTGTTTTGGGATAGAACCTGTTAGTGTGTTGTTGCTAAGGTCCAAGTCCACGTTCTCAGGGTAACCTAGTTCTTGAGGGGTGTGTCTAGAAAGTTCACTCTTCTTTTTAGAAGACAAGCGTCTGAAATGGTATTGCCTTTCCTTAATTTGTACTATTTTTTCATTGTGTTGAATACTTATGTGGGTGAGTGTATCTGTAATTACTTTTTACTACACCGCAGGGTGTTCAAACACGCGGAGAGGATAAACGCTAGCAGGCTGATCATTGCATATCATTCATAACCATGAATGAAGGCTCAATGGACCAAGGAAAGAAAACCTAC
>NW_025282647.1:0-1182 GCF_018294505.1 Triticum aestivum
CCCAAAGCGGTGAGTAAAAGTCCACGAAACGGGCCAGAATCGGCCAAAACTGCGAGTGTTGATAACCGACACGTAAGCGCACCTTGGGGTTCAACAACTATGCAAATCGCTTCGGTACCCCAAAACGGTTAGTAATAGTACACGAAACGGGTTAGGATTGGCCGAAACTGTGAGTGTTGACAACGGACATGCAAACGCACCCTGGGATTGTCAATTGTGAAAATCGGTCCGGGACCCCAAAAAGGTGATTAATAGTCCACAAAACGGACAAGAATTGGCCAAAATTGTGGGTGGTTATGACCGACACATAAACGCAACCCGTGGTTCGTCAATCGTCGAAATCACTTCGGGACCCGAAAACTAAGTAATAGTCCAAGAAACAGGCCTGAATCGGCCCAAACCGCGAGTTTCGACGACCAACACGTAAGGACACATTGAGGTTCAACAACCATGGAAATCGCTTTGGGACCCCAAAACGGTGAGTAAAAGTCCCTGAAACGGGCTAGAATCGGCCAAAACTGCGAGTGTTGATGACCGACACGTAAGCGCACCTTGGGGTTCAACAACTATGCAAATCTCTTTGGGCCCCCAAAATGGTAAGTAATAGTCCACAAAACGTGTCAGAATTGGCAAAACTGTGAGTGTTGACGACAGACGCATAAACGCACCCCGGGGATTGTCAATCATGGAAATCGCTCGGACCCCAAAACGGGGAGTAATAGTCCACGAAAGGGACCAGAATTGGCAAAAATTATGAGTGTTGATGGCTGACACGTAAACGCATCTCGGAGTTCACAAATCGTGGGAATCACTCCGAGACCCCAAAACAGTGAGTAATAGTCCACGAAACGGTCAGAATTCACCAAAACTGTGAGTATTAACGCCCCAGATGCAAACACACTATGGGGATCGTCAATCGTGAAAATCGCTCCGAGACCCCAAAACGGGCCAGAATCGTGAGTAATAGTCGACGAAATGGACCAGAATTAGCCAAAATTGTGAGTGTTGATGACCGACACATAAGCACACCTTGGGGTTCAACAACCATGAAAATCTCTTTGCGACCCCAAAATGGTGAGTAATAGTCCACGAAAAGGGTCAGACTCGACAAAAACCATGAGTATTGATGACCGACACGTAAACGCACCCCGGGATTCAACAATAGTCCATGAAACGGGCCAG
>NW_025282648.1:0-1182 GCF_018294505.1 Triticum aestivum
ATAGGTTTTGCACATAAAAGTATCAGTGCTGACAATTCATCACATTTCTTACTGACGAATAAAGTGACACAGTTTAAATTTGCATTAACACAATATGGTATTGTTCAGGTCAAGATATGGCAGGAAATGACATATTGAAGGAGTTGGCAGCTTCACGGCACCACTGGATTACAAATCAATAGCTCATAAGTATCAATGGTTAGTGTGCTGTCAATTTATACCATTTCAGATTGGCAAATAAAGAGACGGTTTAAATAATAGTAGAATGATATGACATTGTTCATAGTTAAGACATTGCAGAATATGACATTATGCTGTAGTGGGTAGGTTCACCACACCACTGGATTACAGATGAAGAACAGAAGCATACATGCAGTGCAAAAGAAGATCATTTGCTCTGTATAGTTTAATTTACATGGTATGAAGAAGGAACTTGGTTGTACAACTGAAAACTTAAATTGAGAAAGGACGAACTTTTGTTTATGAACTACATATAATAAACTTTAAACAAGCAATTTGATGCAAACACAAAAAATAAACAGCTGTTGCAGTCATGCCTAACCAAATATATACAACAAAGTTTGAAGGCTTGAGATGGACAAACTTACATTATTGGTGAAGACAGGCTCTATATAGGCCTTGTCCATGCTGATGGGGGGGCAATTCAAGAAGTTTACCACAGAATCTTCTTAAAAAGCATTGCCTTTATTCTACATTTTGTTAAGAGTAAATATAGATGTGATAATATACAAAAAATGGAGAATATTTAAGATAAGATGAAGAGTGATGCTACATAACCAAGTAGCTATGAATGTAAGTGAAGCGATACAGGCAAAAGGTACAGCCAAGAGCAATGCATAGCTAAACTTCTTCAGTACCAACCTTATGGTAAGAGTAAATATAGATCTGATGTGTAGAAAATGGAGGGCAAAGGAAAATAAGCTGCAGAGTGATGGTACATGAACAACTACCTGTCATTATAAGTACACTGATAAAGGACATCATGTACTTACAAGAACAATGCTGAGCTAAAAAAATATTGGCATTGGATATATTCTACACTAATGTAACCATTCATACAGATCAGATAATTTGGAGCGAACAATTGATAAGCAAGCTATCATGCATACTGCTGTCACATAATGAACCAGGTATGTATGCAAGTACAGTGATACAGGACAA
>NW_025282649.1:0-1182 GCF_018294505.1 Triticum aestivum
CTGTCGCAAAGGACATCGATACACAAGCATCACCAAACAATGTGCAACAATATGATGCATGCATGAAACATGGCAATATGAGTGTGTTGGGCTAATGCAACTAAAACCAGAAGGGTTTGAACAAATTTGAATCAAGGATTCAAATTTCAAACTCAAACATGGCCTCTTTTAAGTGCTTTTTCTTGTTCTGCTTAAAACATCAATTTAACTTGTTTGATCATGCATGAAAATAGTACAGATGGATAGATTGGATTTTTCTGATCATTTTTCATATATAATTTGTCCAATTTGGAGTTACAGAATAAAAGTTATGAATTTTTGAAGTTTAAATAATATTCTGGAATTTCCTGATTTAAATTAAATCCAGAAATTATAATTATTGCGCCAGCATGATGTCAGCATGACGTCAGTGGTCAACTGTGGCTGGCTGGGGTCAAACCTGACGTGTGGGGGCCACACGTCAGTGACAGGGGGATTTAACAGAATTAAATTAATCCTAATTAGGGATTAGTGGCGCTGGGGCCCACTGGTCAGTGTCAGAGGGTTAACTAACAGTGGTTAGCGCTAATCCTAATTAGCTACAGGGCTAGGCCCACCTATCAGGGACTCAGGGGGGTTCCTGCCGTGGTCAAAGTGGGTCAAACCCACCGGCGACATGACGCCGGCGAGGCCCGAGACGGCGGCGCGACGCGGGATCGCGCTACAGGGCACGGGCGAGGCCGTGCTTGGGCTCGTTGGAGAGCCCTTGCTCCCGCGCGTCGAACGGTGGTGGTGGCCGAGCCTGGGGTGGCCGGAGTCGACGGCGGCGAGCTCGGCTGCGGCCGCCAGAGTTCGGGTGCAGTCGGAATCGGCGTTGCAGGGGGTTTGGGGAGGCGTTGGTGTGTGCTACATGCTCCTGGTGAGGTGTGGAGCACGATGGTGTGCTCGGTTGGGTGCTACGGTGACCGTGGCCACGACGGCGACATCGCCGGCGGCGTGGAGCTCTCGGCCAAGGTGGGGCTAGGGCCTAGAGGTCGGGAGAGACCAGGGGAGAAGGGGGAAACGATCCGGGGGCTCACCGCGGAGCTGCAGGGATGGTTAGCGGGCTCGGGGACGCGCTGGAGACGACGAATTCGACGGCGACGATGGTCGGAGCCCGAAGAGGGGAACGGCGACGTGGCGGCGATGCAGGGCTTCCGGGGA
>NW_025282650.1:0-1182 GCF_018294505.1 Triticum aestivum
AAAAAAATACAGAAAATCACCCTGCTGGAAACATAATATGTGTAAGGAGGAGCGGAACATACTTCTCTTGCCGTCCCAAAGTCTGACAATTTATACAATACCATTCGTTAGTCGACACCAACAGATTTTCTGAAAGGAAATAACTCTATGTAAATTTCGTCATATTATAGGCATTAATTGGGGCATGAGATAATCCACCAAATTACCAGGTTTCATGTCGCGACGAAAATATCCATAATTATGTGAGTACATATAGAACCCCATCTGGTACTGATGACTATATAAGCTTAACTAAGAATTCACCATGTTCCTGAAGACGCGAAGTAATCTCTCGGATCAACATCATATGCTCCGATCGGTCGCCAGTACCTTCTTCAATTAGTTTTACCACTTATGTGCAGTCCGTTTGAATCACAAAAGGCAGCTGAGACCACTGGGTAGTCAGGGAGATGCCTTCAGAACATGCAGCAAGTTCAGATTCTAGTGGTGATGCACACTGCCTTAACTCACGGCAAGACGAAAAAAAAAATATCTTCATGTTCATCCCGGAGGACCATGCCAGCTCTTGCAGTTCCGTCCTTGGCAGAAAAGGACCCGTCGATATTGAGCGCAGCCCAGCCGGCTGGCGGTGCCTCCCATCCAAGTGCTGATGGCTTCTCACGCTCTACATGTGCTAACAATTTCCTGCTATACAAAGGTGCAGCCACCACTTTTCCTTTGATGTGATCTCCATGAGGGTAAGCCTGGATGGCTAGCAATGAGTTATCTATTTTTCACTACTCCTATTTAAGAAACAGGACAAACAACAGATATATTGTAAATTTAAACCACCTTTTCCCGAAATCTGCAGATAATAAGATGCACATCTAGAGACCAAAGATACTATCAAAAAGGTTACATGTTTTTTTTTTCAGAACACACATGAGACTTGTTTGTCTTTGTGTTAAGACTGGCGAGAAGTTTGTTACTGACTATTGGAGCAACACATGGACAAGCCCTAACTGCCCGCTCTATCCGCCTGAAAGAGCAAAATGGAGTACTTCCCTGCAAGCCCACCAGTACGTGCCCACCTTCAGAGATGCATCTCTGCTCTATCTTTTATCGCAATAGTCTCCGGAAGATCGGAGATCCTGTTGAACACCCTATTGTTTCTTTCGATCCACATAAATCAAAAACTAACCC
>NW_025282651.1:0-1182 GCF_018294505.1 Triticum aestivum
TTCATGGAGATAGTCGACGACCTGAAGATGAAGCTTGCCGCGATAGAGGAAAAGATGGACTTGGGAGAGGACCTTTATCCGAGTGGAGATGAAGGACCCCTCGTGAGCAATGATCAGGATTTTGAAGGGAGTACCACTGAAGGAAACCCCAAGAGGAGGCGCCACTGATGAAGACTTTTTAGTCGACCACCATGTTATCTTTTACTTTTTCGACGATCAGTTAGGCCGATGTTTTTCCTTCGATTAGTCATGAGCTTTTGTAATCGAGATTGAACCATGTTTGAATGGAATGAATAAATGATTGGTGTGTTATATGATTGTGCATTCATATGGGTAGTGTTATTCCTCATAGACCATTGTTCTATTCTAATTTCTCATCCACTCCAAAACACCAGATGCCTCCGAGACGTGACACTGGTTTCCCGCCGGAGCTCACCCAGCTGCTCCAGCAGTAGAATGCACTGATGCAGCTCCTTATTCAGAATCAGAACAACACCGCCAACAATCCACCGCCACCACCCACTGTGGACAACTTGACTCGATTTCTGAGGTTGAATCCGCCAGTGTTCTCTAGTAGCACTGAGCCAATTGTGGCTGATGATTGGCTCCGCAAAGTCGGAAGAGAGCTAGTCACCGTTGGATGCACTGATGCTGAGAAGGTGCGCTTTGCCACACATCAACTTGATGGACCTGCAGCTTCTTGGTGGGAGAACTACACCGCCACTTATCCCATTGGTGCTATCACATGGGATCAGTTCCAGCAGGCCTTCCGCACTGCTCATGTCTCAGCTGGAGCCATGAGTCTGAAGAAGCGTGAGTTCCGCAACTTACGCCAGGGGAACCGTACTGTGGCACAGTACGTGGATGAATTCAGCAAGCTTGCTCGCTATGCCCCTGATGATGTGGCCACAGATGCCGCCAAGCAGGAGAAGTTCCTCGAGGGACTCAATGATGAACTGAGCATGCAGCTCATTGTGGCTACCTTCAACAACTACCAGGAGCTGGTAGACAAGGCCACCATTCTTGAAGGCAAGCAGCAGCAGATAGAAAGCCGCAAGCGGAAGTACAGCCAGGGGAAACACAACTCCGGAGCTCAGCAGAAGCCCCGTTATGCACCATACTCAGGAGGGCACACCCATCATAACCATGGAGGTCATAACCATGGAGGAAATGGGAACAACC
>NW_025282652.1:0-1182 GCF_018294505.1 Triticum aestivum
CCACAGTAAATAGATGAAACCCACTAGCATGAGTAGGAGTTGTTTGAGCCCTGATGTGCCTACTCATTCATGTTTGTTTGTCATGCCTGCTATTGCTTAGAGTTGAGTCAGGTCTGATTCATCGGGGATGAATCAGAGGTGTGTGAACATGTCCTACTGTGTGTGAGCTAAGTGTGTGAACACGATTTGGTAAAGGTAGCGGTGAGAGGCCATGTAGGAGTACATGGTGGGTTGTCTCATTGCAGCCGTCCTCAGGAACTGAGTTCTGTGTTTGTGATCCATGATTCAGCTACTACCACGCATTGGGCCCGAAACCAATGGACCCTCTCGGCTTCTTGATCACCCTTGTCCTCTGTCCAGGAGTTGCAAGTAGTTTCTGGTGTTTGTAGTATGCTGGAGGCCGTGGACAGCGCTGACCGTAGGGGTGGGCTGTGATGCGGTAGGCACATGGCCGGGTAAACCGGGCACCCGTTTGGTGTCACGGAACCCTGTACACATCGTTTGGGGCTGTGAGCGAAACTCCGGCCGGATCTCCTCATGGATGGAACCCGAATAGGCGATAAACCTGGACTAGAGACTTGAGTGTTTAGGCAGGTCGTGGCCGACACCCACGTTGGGCTTCCGCTTGAAGGTTGCCGAGTACATGTCGTGTAAACGGCGGTAAGTGGTGAGAGCGTGTGTGAAGAAGCACACCCCTGCAGGGTTAATATGATCTATTCGAATAGCCGTGTCCGCGGAAAAGGACTTCTGGGTTGCTTATATCAGTTCATAGACAAGTGAAAGTGGATACTCTAAAATACGCAAGATAAGCGTGAGTGCTATGGATGGCGTTCTCGTAGGGAGACGGGAGCGGATCCATAGTGGTGTATTGGTTGGTGAATATGTGGACTCGTGTGCGCCACCTCAAAAGAGTTGCTTGCAGTCGTAGTTTAGGATAGCCACCGAGTCAAAGCTGGCTTGCTGCAGTCAAACTCCACCATCCCCTTTGTTGATAATGATGCATATGTAGATAGATCTGATGTAAGTCTTGCTGGGTACATTTGTACTCACGTTTGCCTATTTTATGTTTTGCAGAGAGACTTCAGTCTCACTAGTAGTTCCGCTTGGACTTCGACGTTTAGCTTGATACCTCAGCTACGATCTTGTGCCCTCGGCAGGATCTGATAGATAGTCAGGCTTCTC
>NW_025282653.1:0-1182 GCF_018294505.1 Triticum aestivum
ATTTACTAATTATTTTGAGCTATAAGACCCTAAAATTGAAAAGAATTTCAAATGAACTCTGAAAAGGTTGAAAGTTGGCATGATATCATCATTTCATCCACATAGCATGTGCAAGAAAGTTGAGAGGGTTACGGCAAAAACTGGATGCACTTCGTGTACAAAACGGACAATCTCTTTCAAAGTATCAAGATTTCATCCGGAAACTCGTCTGTTACAAAGGGATTTCATTTTTTTAAACTTATTTGAACTCCTCACTTTTTGTGTGTTCAAAATGCACCATTCAAAGACACATCATCATTTTTCAATCCTTTCTGACTTCATTTGTTATTTTTCATGCATTTACTAATTATTTTGAGCTATAAGACCCTAAAATTGAAAAGCATTTCAAATGAACTCTGAAAAGGTTGAAAGTTGGCATGATATAATCATTTCATCCAGATAGCATGTGCAAGAAAGTTGAGAGGGTTACGGCATAAACTGGATGCACTTCGTGTACAAAACGGACAATCTCTTTCAAAGTATCAGGATTTCATCCGGAAACTCGTCTGTTACAAAGGGAAGTCATTTTTTTAAACTTATTTGAACTCCTGACTTTTTGTGTGTTCAAAATGCACCATTCAAAGCCACATCATCATTTTTCAATCCTTTCTGACTTCATTTGTTATTTTTCGTGCATTTACTAATTATTTTGAGCTATAAGACCCTAAAATTGAAAAGCATTTCAAATGAACTCTGAAAAGGTTGAAAGTTGGCATGATATCATTATTTCATCCACATAGCATGTGCAAGAAAGTTGAGAGGGTTACGGCAAAAAATGGATGCACTTCGTGTACAAAACGGACAATCTCTTTCAAAGTATCAGGATTTCATCCGGAAACTCGTGTGTTACAAAGGGATTTCATTTTTTAAACCTTATTTTAACTCCTAACTTTTTGTGTGTTCAAAATGCACCATTCAAAGCCACACCATCATTTTTCAATCCTTTCTGACTTCATTTGTTATTTTTCATGCATTTACTAATTATTTTGAGCTATAAGACCCTAAAATTGAAAAGCATTTTCAAATGAACTCTGAAAAGGTTGAAAGTTGGCATGATATCATCATTTCATCAAAATAGCATGTGCAAGAAAGTTGAGAGGGTTACGGCAAAAACTGGATGCACTTCGTGTACAAAACGGACCA
>NW_025282654.1:0-1182 GCF_018294505.1 Triticum aestivum
GTGTAGGAGTTGCTTGAGCCATATGTATGTGTTGTTCCTACCTTGCTATGCCTGCTATGCTTAGAGTCGTGTCAGGTCTGGTTCATCTGGGTGATGGGCTAGAGTGAAATGATTATGTCGGTAATGAGAGTGGTGTGGTGAACACGATTTGGTAAAGGTATCGATGAGAGGCCATGTAGGAGTACATGGTGGGTTGTTTCATTGAAGCCGACCTTAAGCACTGAGATCTGTATGTGTGATTTAAGAATCAGCTACTACCATGCATTGGGCCCGAAACCAATGGACCCTCTCGGCTTCTTATTCACCCTAGTTCTCCGTCCGGGAGTTGCAAGTAGTTTCTGGTGTTTGTAGCCTACTGGAGGCCGTGGACAGCGCTGACCGTAGGGGTGGGCTGTGATGCGGTAGGTATGTGGCCGGGTGTACCGAATACCCGTTAGGTATCTCAGGAACCCTGTTCACATTGTTCGGGGCCGTATGGGAAACCTCGGCTGGACTCCCTGCGGATGGAACCTGAATAGGCGATAAACCTGGACTGGAGGCTTAGGTGACTAGGTAGGTCGTGGCCGACACCCACGTTGGGCTTCCGCTTGAAGGTTGCCGAGTACATGTCGTGTAAACGACGGTAAGTGGTGAGAGCGTGTATGAAGGAGTACACCCCTGCAGGGTTAACATGATCTATTCGAATAGCCGCGTCCACGGTAAAGGACTACTTGGTTGCCTATACAGTTCATAGACAAGTAAATGGAAACTACTAAAAGCCTCAAGATAAGTGTGAGTGCCGAGGATGGCTCTTCCGTAGGAAGACGGAGGTGGATCCTCGGTAGTGTATTGAAGTGGTGAGTAGTGGACTCGTGTGCGAAAAACCATTTCAAGTTGGAGTATCGTAGGATAGCCTAGCCAAGAGTCAAAGCTGGCTTGCTGCAATAACTCCACCAACCCTTCTTGATACTATGCATGTATGTAGGATCTGATGTAAGTCTTGCTGAGTACCTTTGTACTCATGTTGCTATAATCTACATTTTTACAGAAGACGCTGCAACCCCTTCTGATGGGTTCTATGTAGACGTTGACATCAACGAGTAGGCTAAGGACCCAGGTGGTGACCCTGAGCTTGTGATGGACCACGTAGTATAGCTAGGCTTTCCAAGCCTCTTTTATTTTACTAGTTGTCTGTACTCAGAC
>NW_025282655.1:0-1182 GCF_018294505.1 Triticum aestivum
CGGGCTGTAGCGGGCTAACAGGACTCCGGTATTCATCGCGTGACATTTCCCCGAAGGGACAGACACAGGAACGAAGAAGGACACATGCCGGCCAGCCTAAGTGTTCCGGAGCAGTAGCAAGCTACCATGGCTCAGTGGAAACACTAGGAGACATTTCCCCGTAAGAGAGGCTACTAAAGATAAACAACTAGATGGTCAGATCCCACACATACCAAGCATTTCAATAACATACACACAATATGCTCGATATGTGCAAATACAACATGGCATCACAACATGACTCTACGACTCAAGTATTTTATTCAATAGGCTCCGAGGAGCGAGATAATACAAACATGGGTCTCATGACCCAACAATCAGAGCATACAGGTCAAAGCACAAGCGGAAGCTATCATGTCTGGGTACAGACATCTATAACTGAAAAAGGCTGAGAAGCCTGACTATCTACCAGATCCTGCCGGGGCACAAGATCGTAGCTGAGGTAACAAGCTAAACGTTGAAGTCCACGTGGAACTACTAGTGAGACTGAAGTCTCTCTGCAAAAACATAAAATAGGCAAACGTGAGTACAAATGTACCCAGCAAGACTTACATCAGAACTAACTACATATGCATCATTATCAACAAGGGGATGGTGGGGTTTAACTGCAGCAAGCCAGCTTTGACTCGGTGGCGATCCTAAACTACGACTGCAAGCGACTCTTTTGAGGTGGCGCACACGAGTCCACATATTCACCATATCAATACACCACTATGGATCCGCTCCCGTCTCCCTACGAGAACGCCATCCATAGCACTCACGCTTATCTTGCGCATTTTAAAGTATCCACTTTCACTTGTCTATGAACTGATATAAGCAATCCAGAAGTCCTTTTCCGCGGACACGGCTATTCGAATAGATGATGTTAACCCTGCAGGGGTGTACTTCTTCATACATGTTTCCACCACTTAGCGTCTGCACACGACATGTGCTCGGCAGACTTCAAGCGAAAGCCGACGTGGGTGTAGACCACGACCTACCTAAACACTCAAGTCTCTAGTCCAGGTTTATCGCCTATTCGGGTTCCATCCATGAGGAGATCCGGCCGGAGTTTCGCTCACAGCCCCAAACGATGTGAACAGGGTTCCCGAGATACCAAACGGGCATCCGGTACACCGTGCCACGTACCTACCGCATCACAGC
>NW_025282656.1:0-1182 GCF_018294505.1 Triticum aestivum
GACTTAATATGCTTAACTACCTCTAAAATGACATAATATGCTTAAGAAATGACATATTTTAGCTCCTAAATGACTTCATATGCTTAGCTAGCTCCAAAATGACATAATAACCCTACTTAGCTCCAAAATGACCTATTTAACCTAGAATAGCTCTAAAATGACCTATACTTAGCATTTTTTTGCTCCAAAATAACTCAATATGCTTAGCTAGCTCAAAAAATACATAATAAGCTTAATTAGCTCGAAAATGACCTATTTAACCTAGGATAGCTCTAAAATGACCTATACTTAGCATTTTTTCCTCCAAAATTACTTAATATGCTTAGCTAGCTTCAAAATGACCTATTTAACCTAGGATAGCTCTAAAATGACCTATACTTAGCATCTTTTCCTCCAAAATTACTTAATCTGCTTAACTAGCTCTAAAATGACATAATATGCTTAAGAAATGACATAGTTTAGCTCCTAAATGACTTCACATGCTTAGCTAGCTCCAAAATGACATAATAACCTTACTTAGCTCTAAAATGACATATTTAACCTAGGATAGCTCTAAAATGACCTATACTTAGCATCTTTTCCTCCAAAATTACTTAATATGCTTAACTAGCTCTAAAATGACATAATATGCTTAAGAAATGACATAGTTTAGCTCCTAAATGACTTCACATGCTTAGCTAGCTCCAAAATGACATAATAACCTTACTTAGCTATAAAATGACATATTTAACCTAGGATAGCTCTAAAATGTCCTATACTTAGCATCTTTTCCTCCAAAATGACTTAATATGCTTAGCTAGCTCTAAAATGATATAATATGCTGAAGAAATGACATATCTTAGGTCCTAAATGACTTCATATGCTTAGTTAGCTCCAAAATGAGATAATAAGCTTAATTAGCTCCAAAATGACCTACTTAACCTAGGATAGCTCTAAAATGACCTATACTTAGCATTTTTTTGCTCCAAAATGACTCAATATGCTTAGCTAGCTCAAAAATTACATAATAAGCTTAATTAGCTCGAAAATGACCTATTTAACCTAGGATAGCTCTAAAATGACCTATACTTAGCATTTTTTCCTCCAAAATTACTTAATATGCTTAGCTAGCTTCAAAATGACCTATTTAACCTAGGATAGCTCTAAAATGACCTATACTTAGCATCTTTTCCTCCAAAATTA
>NW_025282657.1:0-1182 GCF_018294505.1 Triticum aestivum
GCGCACTTTTCCCCACAAGACTCGATCGCCTCCGCTTGATTCTCGCACTGCATGATGTTTGAGAAACGGATGACCGAGACACAGTCTTTCAGGAACAATCACTCTTTACTCCGGGTGGACCGGTACACCTACTTTCCCCTACATCTGCTAGCCCACCTCTTCAAGAGATCATGTAACCTACTCAGCTATGCTAGAGCCCATAATAGCTTGTGGCTGCACACGGAAGTTTCTAGCATGAATAATCTTATGATCCCTTTGAGCCTGGGTGGCGGTCCTTATACAAACAGACAACACTGGATTCTCCAGGTGCCTCAATCCACCCAGATGTGAGTTTTAGTTGCCACCTTAGGTAAACCATTATTAACAATCTCACATCTGTCATGAATATCTCTCAAACCCAATCCACGTCTACGAGCATAGCATGGCAATATAATAGCAACGTAGAAGTAACTCCCAAGGGTTTGATAATTGAAACAGGTAATAGGTACTACCTCAACTACTTCCCAATACCCACAATTTAATTAGATCCTAATCATGCAATGTTTGAGGAATAGATCTAATGCAATAAAACTGGGTATGGAAGGTATGATCAAAGTGTTACTTGCCTTGCTGATGATCCGCGAAACCTAGCGATTCGAAGTAACAAGCGGCACACTCCGAGTACTCTATCGCAAACAAACAAGCAGACAATCAGTACTCATCTAATGCATAGGTAAAACTCGAATGAAAGATCCAACCAGAAAGTTCAACTTAAGAACTCCGGTTTGCAAAAAAAATCAACTCGAACGAAGCAACGAAAGTCAAACTGCGAAAGAAACAAGCTTCGTCTACTAATCTGGATCTAGGTCAAATTTTACAGTAGCAAAAACTTATTTGAGTAGGTTAAACGGAAAGAGAATTTCGAGACGAAACTCTAGGCGCTTGAATCGCCTGATTCCGATAAACGAGCGAAAAGTTAAACAGAAACGAAGTTTCGATCAGAAATCGAGATCTGAGGTAATCGCGGAAAAATCCGACGAAAAAGAAAAACGGACGAACGGTTAAAGAACGAACGTTCGTTAACAGAGAAACTCCGACGAACGCGTTCGTTAAAACGAACGAGTCGGTGAACGCTCACAAAATAACAAAACCGAAAAAAAAACCGATCTAGGGTTTTTTTTAAAACAAAACCGGCAAACGACG
>NW_025282658.1:0-1182 GCF_018294505.1 Triticum aestivum
CGGAACATATGAGATGTTTCGAGGGCTGAAATTAAGATTTCAGGCTCGTGCCCACGTCAAGAGGTATGAGACCTCCGACGATTTTCTTAGCCTGCAAACTAAGGGAGAAAAGCTCAATCGTTGAGCTTGTGCTCAGATTGTCTGAGTACAACAATCACTTGAATCAAGTGGGAGTTGATCTTCCAGATGAAATAGTGATAGTTTCTCCGAAGTCATTACCACCAAGCTGCTAGAGCTTCGTGATGAACTATAACATATCAAGGATAGAGATGATGATCCTTGAGGTATTCGCGTTGTTTGACATCGCGAAAGTAGAAATCAAGAAGGAGCATCAATTGTTGATGGTTGATGAAACCACTAGTTTCAAGAAGGGCAAGGGAAGGAAGGGATACTTCATGAAACGGCAAATCAGCTGCTGCACCAATGAAGAAACCCGAGGTTGAACCCAAACCCGAGACTAAGTGCTTCTGTAATAAGGGGAACAACCACTGGAGCAGGATTACCCTAGATACTTGGTAGATGAGAAGGCTGGCAAGGTCGATAGAAGTATATTGGATATACATTGTGTTAATGTGTACTTTACTAGTACTCCTAGTAGCACCAGGGTATTAGATACCGGTTCAGTTGCTAAGTGTTAGTAACTCGAAATAAAAGCTACGGAATAAAACGGAGACTAGCTAAAGGTGAGCTGACGATATGTGTTGGAAGTGTTTCCAAGTTTGATGTGATCTAACATCGCACGCTCCCTCTACCATCAAGATTAGTATTAAACCAGAATAATTATCATTTGGTGTTTGCGTTGAGCATAGACATGATTGGATTATGTCTATCGCAATACGGTTATTCATTTAAGGAGAATAATGGTTACTCTATTTATTTGAATAATACCTTCGATGGTCATGCACCTAAAGGAATGGTTTATTGAATCTCGATCGTAGTGATACACATTTTCATGCCAAAAGATATAAGATAGTAATGATAGTACCACTTACTTGTGGCACTGCCATGTAAGTCATAATGGTATAAAACGCATGAAGAAGCTCCATGTTGATGGATCTTTGGACTCACTCGTTTTTGAAAAGTTTGAGACATGCGAACCATGTCTATTGGTGTATATGCATGAAGAAACTCCATGCAGATGGATCGTTTAGACTCACTTGATTTTGAATCACTTGAGATATG
>NW_025282659.1:0-1182 GCF_018294505.1 Triticum aestivum
GTATGTATGATTTCCAATAAGTCGGTTGCTCGCTCCATTGTTCCTGAGAACGGAGTCTTGGTCATTTTACCCATAAGGCATGGTTCGCACGTGTCAAATGATTCATAATCAAGAGACTCTAAAAGTCCATCAGCATGGAGCTTCTTCATGCGTTTGACACCTATGTGACCAAGGCGGCAGTGCCACAGGTATGTGGGACTATCATTATCAACCTTACTTCTTTTGGTACTCACATTATGAATATGTGTAGCATCACGTTCGAGATTCATAAAGAATAAACCATTCACCATAGGAGCATGACCATAAAACATATCTCTCATAAAAATGGAACAACCATTATTCTCAGATTTAAAAGAGTAGCCATCTCGAATTAAACGAGATCCCGATACAATGTTCATGCTCAAAGCTGGCACTAAATAACAATTATTAAGGTTTAAAACTAATCCCGAAGGGAGATGCAGAGGTAGCGTGCCGACGGCGATCACATTGACCTTGGAACCATTCCCGACGCGCATCGTCACCTCGTCCTTTGCTAGTTTCCGTTTATTTCGCAGCCCCTGATTTGAGTTACAAATGTGAGCAACTGCACCGGTATCAAATACCCAGGAGCTACTACGGGCACTAGTAAGGTACACATCAATTACATGTATATCACATATACCTTTTGTTTTGCCGTCCTTCTTATCCGCTAAGTACTTAGGGCAGTTCCGCTTCCAGTGACCGCTTCCCTTGCAATAAAAGCACTCAGTCTCGGGCTTGGGTCCATTCTTTGGCTTCTTCCCGGCAGCTTGCTTGCCAGGCGCGGCAACCTCCTTGCCGTCCTTCTTGAAGTTCTTTTTACCCTTGCCTTTCTTGAACTTAGTGGTTTTATTGACCATCAACACTTGATGTTCCTTCCTGACTTCTACCTCCGCTGATTTCAGCATAGCAAATACTTCAGGAATGGTCTTTTCCATCCCCTGCATATTGAAGTTCATCACAAAGCTCTTGTAGCTTGGTGGAAGCGACTGGAGGATTCTGTCAATGACCGCATCATCCGGGAGATTAACTCCCAGCTGAGTCAAGCGGTTATGCAACCCAGACATAGTGAGTATGTGCTCACTGACAGAACTGTTTTCCTCCATCTTACAGCTGAAGAATTTGTCGGAGACTTCATATCTCTCGACCCGGGCATGAGCTTGG
>NW_025282660.1:0-1182 GCF_018294505.1 Triticum aestivum
GTGGGCATATCATAAAATTTCGAGCGGCGGTCTGGGGCATCTGGGCTTGATCGAATCAAGCGTTGCCAGCAGTATCCTTTATCAGGAACGCCTGCCGGACGCCTTTCAGCGAAACCAAGTCTGCACAACCAGATATTTGGTTCCCAGAGAGAATGTGACTCGTGCCACAAAAGATATCGTGGGATCCCCTTGCTCCTACACACAGAGGATCTGCGACGAGTGCCAGCCCACTCGGTTTTCTTTGAGGCGCGCGCGCGCGCGTCCTAGAAGGCGCGCTCGATTTCGGACCAGATAGATCCGACAGCAAACGACAAGTTAGCGATCACCCTTCCCTCGTTCTATTCCCTTTCGCGATCTGTCCCAGCCTTGAGCGCTCCAGTTTCGTGAGTTTGGCCCAGCCTTGGCCCAATACCGCACCTAGGCTCTATTCCCTTTCTTCGTTTTTTTTGCCTGTACTACCTATTCATCCCATTCCCTTTCCGGGCCCGCGGTTTTTCAGGGACAGTAATGAGCGGGAAATCTCACTTTTAATTGAAATGAACTAGCACTTTCAACCCCCCAAAAAACAAAAACGAATAGCTACATTTACACACACAAAAATTAGCCTATCCCTCTATTCCCTTTCGACTAAAACTATCCAGAAACATAATTTAGTTAAACAAAAAATAGCGTACTGAAGTAAATTGATCTACTGCTTTTCGGTTGAATTGACATTAAATTGACCTACTACGAACAAGTTTTAAATTAATAAGAAAATATAAAAAGCAAGAACATATTTATAGAAATGAACAACTTTTGAATTTGTGAATTTTTTAGGAAAACAAGAACATTTTTTAAAACACGAACATTTTTTGAAATGAACAACATTTTCGGAAATTTCTGCCAAATTTTTAAAAAACGATCATTTTTTGAGTGAATTTGGCGTGACAAGGTCGACGATGTCCGCCTCGAGGCAGTGGTGTCACGTGGTTGTCTCGGCGTCCATCGTCGCTACCGCGACGACGTCCGCCTCGACTCGTCTGACCCTAAGATAGACAGGGTGGCAGTGGTGTCACGTGCTCGTCTCGGCGTCCGTCGTCGCTACCGCGACGACGTCCGCCTCGACTAGCGTTACGCTAAGACAGGATGGCAGTGGTGTCACGTGCTCGTCTCGTCCACTGCCACCCTGTCTTAGCGTAACGC
>NW_025282661.1:0-1182 GCF_018294505.1 Triticum aestivum
CCATTACGCCAGGGCCAGCTCCGGTTAGCTGCTAAACGAGTCCCGTAACATCCACTGATGCTGCCCGACCGCTCAAACCCTCTGCCAACCCACTGCTCCGCCGTAACTGCTCGCCGGAGATTCACCGTTCACGGCCACCCCGTCGATCTGCCTATAAATAGGGGCCCCGAGCTTCAACTCGAGCACCCACCAGCCCTACACTTCCCCTAGAGCACGCCCAGCCACTGGAAGAGCCGCGAGGGGGTCTCCTTCCTCGACTCCGGCCGCCGCGATCCGCCACGGGGTCCAGCCCGATTCGCCCCCGTGTGTGCTCCGCAACCCCCATTCTCTTGCCAGTAGCTTCTCCTTGCATCACCCGTTCTGACCCGCGCCTCAATTCGTACTTTGCAGCCCTCCACCGGAGTTCCCCAACCTCACCCGAACCACCGTCCGCCGGAGATAGTGTCGCCGTCGACGTGGTGCTCCCCGTTGGACGAGTCCACCACCCACCGACGCGGAAGAAGACACTGAAGCTCTTGGTACCCTCCGTTTCTCCTAACCCGCCGTGGTTCGACGCCGGCGTCCACCGCCGTCTTCGGGCGCCGGCGAGCTTTCAAACCTGACATGCGGGCCCCGCGTGTCAGCCTCTGTTTTATTTCCCCGAACCATTTTCTGTTGGCGCCTTCGGGCAAAATACGTCTTCTCTCTTGCGCTTGCGCATTTCCAAACGAACCGTTTTCTGTTTTCTCAGTTAAAACCCTGGAACTTTTCTGTTTCATTACAGAAAGGTCCCTGGACAGAAACCTTTATAACTTTTTAATGAAAAGGTATTTTTGAGTGATTCTTTTTCTGTCAATCTCCAAATTTTGTCTAGTTTTTTATGGGATTTATTTGAAAAATATTTGGCAAAGTTTCTGTGCATGTGTTGGTTTTCACGTTAGTACCCCGTTTCGTGATTGCCGTAGGTTCCGGGAGAGGGGACGGAGCCGCGAACTTCGCCAAGCTAGACTCCGACTTCTCCGAACCAGGCAAGCATGTTTGAACATTTGATATGGCAGATGTTTTGCATGTTCATGTGAAAGTTTGTGCATGGCATGTGAGTGTCGATAAGTACCTCGTTGCTTGTAAGGCAACGACCCGGTTGTTCCGAAGTTGCGATGACCTCTGATGAGAGGTGGCCTAATCATGTAGTGACATGAAGGG
>NW_025282662.1:0-1182 GCF_018294505.1 Triticum aestivum
AAAGTGGCACAGACTTACAGGGACAGGCATCCATGACCCAGCTTCGAACGTGTCGGTCATCAGCAAATGGGTCCGGGCTGTAGCACTGGGCTAGCAGGACTCCGGTAAACCGGGCTGTAGCGGGCTAACAGGACTCCGGTACTCAAAGCGTGACATTTCCCCGAAGGGACAGACACAGGAACGACGAAGGACACATGCCGGCCAGCCTAAGTGTTCCAGAGCAGTAGCAAGCTACCATGGCTCAGCGGTAACACTAGGAGACATTTCCCGGTAAGAGAGGCTACTAAAGATAAACAACTAGATAGTCAGATCCCACACATACCAAGCATTTCAATCATACACACAATATGCTCGATATGTGCAAATACAACGAAGCATCACAACGTGACTCTACGACACAAGTACTTTATTCATTAGGCTCCGAGGAGCGAGATATTACAAACATGGGTCTCATGACCCAACACTCAGAGCATACAAGTCAAAGCACAAGCAGAAGCTATCATGTCTGAGTACAGACGTCTATAAATGAAAAAAAGCTGAAAAGCCTGACTATCTACCAGATCCTGCCGAGGGCACAAGATCGTAGCTGAGGTAACAAGCTAAAGGTCGAAGTCCACGTGGAACTACTAGTGAGACTGAAGTCTCTCTGCAAAAACATAAAATAGGCAAACGTGAGTACAAATGTACCCAGCAAGACTTACATCAGAACTAACTACATATGCATCATTTTCTACAAGGGGATGGTGGGGTTTAACTGCAGCAAGCCAGCTTTGACTCGGTGGCTATCCTAAACTACGACTGCAAGCGACTCTTTTGAGGTGGCGCACACGAGTCCACATATTCACCATATCAATACACCACTATGGATCCGCTCCCGTCTCCCTACGAGAACGCCATCCATAGCACTCACGCTTATCTTGCGTATTTTAGAGTATCCACTTTCACTTGTCTATGAACTATGCAAGGGGTCCAAGTTTCCATATCCGAGGAATCCGGCTATTCGAATAGATGATGTTAACCCTGCAGGGGTGTACTTCTTCACACACGCTTTCGCCACTTATCGCCCTGTACACGTCATGTACCTCGGCAACCTTCAAGCGGAAGCCGGGCGAGGGAGTCGGCCACGACCTGACTAACCGAACAAGTCTCTAGTCCAGGTTTATCGCCTATTCGGGTTCCATC
>NW_025282663.1:0-1182 GCF_018294505.1 Triticum aestivum
CTTCTGCTTCCTGAATCATATCCGGGCCAAAGAATTGTCTTTCCCCGGTCTCTGACCAGTTAAGGGGTGTTCGACACCGTCGTCCATAGAGAACTTCAAAAGGGGCTTTACCCAAGCTAGATTGATAGCTGTTGTTGTAAGCGAATTCGGCAAATGGAAGGCACTTCTCCCAGTCCATTCCGAATGAGATAACAGAGGCTCGAAGCATGTCTTCTAGAATCTGGTTGACGCGTTCCACTTGACCACTCGACTGAGGGTGGAAAGCGGTGCTGAAGGAGAGACGGGTTCCCATAGCATTTTGGAAACTTTCCCAAAATCGAGAGGTGAAAAGGCTTCCTCGATCCGAGTTAATTTCCAAAGGAACACCATGGAGGGACACTATTCGGGAGATGTATAAGTCTGCCAGCTGACTAGCGGTTATACTCTCACGAACAGGTAAGAAATGGGCTACTTTGGAAAGACGATCGACAATGACGAAAATAGCATTATTCCCTCTCTTGGTCCTGGGAAAACCGGTAATGAAATCCATACCAATTTTATCCCATTTCCATTCAGGAATAGCTAAGGGTTGAAGGGTGCCAGCAGGCCGTTGATGCTCTGCTTTTACATGACGACAGACGTCGCAATTAGCAATATACTGAGCAATTTCTCTCTTCATCCTAGTCCACCAGAACCTCTGGCGTAGGTCCTGATACATCTTAGTACTACCGGGATGAATGGTGAGAGGAGATTCATGAGCCTCCTTAAGGATCAACTGCCGTAGATGCTGGTTCTTGGGAACCACTAGACGGTTCTCAAAGTACACAACACCATGATCATTGGTGGAGAAACAACTAGCACCTCCGCTAGCAATGTTCTCTTTGATTTTAGATATTCCCTTATCTCGCTTTTGGGCAGCGATGATTTGATCCGTAAGAGTAGGTTTTGCCACCAAGGTGGAAAGAAAACCTTGAGGAACAATGTGAAGGTTAAGCTTCCGAAATTCCTCATGGAGAAGCGGTTGACTTTGTTGTAACATCAGGTTGTTACAATAAGATTTACGACTTAGCGCATCAGCCATGACGTTGGCTTTCCCTGGGGTGTAGGTTATTCCTAAGTCGAAGTCTGTGATCAACTCAACCCAACGTCTTTGCCTGAGATTCAGATCCGGTTGGGTGAAGATGTACTTCAGACTTTGGTGAT
>NW_025282664.1:0-1182 GCF_018294505.1 Triticum aestivum
CTATAACTGTATTATCCGGAAATCGTAATACACGTGTGAATACTTAGACCACACTATGTCCCTGGTAAGCCTCTAGTTGACCAGCTCGTTGTGATCAACAGATAGTCATGGTTTCCTGACTATGGACATTGGATGTCGTTGATAACGGGATCACATCATTAGGAGAATGATGTGATGGACAAGACCCAATCCTAAGCATAGCATAAAAGATCGTGTAGTTCGTTTTGCTAGAGCTTTGCAAGTGTCAAGTATCTCTTCCTTCGACCATGAGATCGTGTAACTCCCGGATACCGTAAGAGTGCCTTGGGTGTACCAAACGTCACAACGTAACTGGGTGACTATAAAGGTGCATTACAGGTATCTCCGAAAGTAGCTGTTGGGTTGACACGGATCGAGACTGGGATTTGTCACTCCGTATGACGGAGAGGTATCTCTGGGCCCACTCGGTAATGCATCATCATACTGAGCTCAATGTGACCAAGGTGTTGGACACGGGATCATGCATTACGGTACGAGTAAAGTGACTTGCCGGTAACGAGACTGAACAAGGTATTGGGATACCGACGATCGAGTCTCGGGCAAGTAACGTACCGATTGACAAAGGGAATTGCATACAGGGTTTGATCGAATCCTCGACATCATGGTTCATCCGATGACAACATCGAGGAGCATGTGGGAGCCATCATGGGTATCCAGGTCCCGCTGTTGGTTATTGACTGAGAGCGTCTCGGTCATGTCTGCATGTCTCCCGAACCCGTAGGGTCTACACACTTAAGGTTCGGTGACGCTAGGGTTATTAGGAAGACTAGTATGTGACTACCGAATGTTGTTCGGAGTCCCGGATGGGATCCTAGACGTCACGAGGAGATCCGGAAGGGTCCAGAGGTAAAGATTTATATATGGGAAGTTGTCAAACGGACACCGGGAAGTTTCGGGGTCATACCGGTATTGTACCGGGGCCACCGGAAGGGTTCCGGGGGTCCACCGGGAGGGGCCACCCCTCCCGGGGGGCCACATGGGCTGCGTGGGGCAGGGAGCCAGCCCCTGGTGGGCTGGCCGCACCCCCCTCCCTTGGGCCCATGCGCCTAGGGTTGAGGGGGAACCCTAGAGGGGCGCCCCCCTTGGCTTGGGGGGCAAGCCACCCTCTCCCCTCTCCCCTAGGCCGCCGCACCCCCCCCCCTA
>NW_025282665.1:0-558 GCF_018294505.1 Triticum aestivum
AAAGAGATTGTCCAGTTTGTACACGAGGTGCGTCCAGTTTTCGCCGTGACCCTCTCTACTCTTTTGCACATGCTATGCGGGCGAAATGATGATACCATGCCAAGTTCCAACATTTTCAGAGTTCATTTTGTAGTGATTTTCAATTTCACCGTCATTTAGCTCTCTAAACAAATCGGTAAATGACTGAAAAACAACAAATGATGTCAGAACGTGTTGGAAATTGATGACGTCGCTTTGAATGATGCATACTGAATGCAAAAATAGGTTGGAGTTCAAATAAGTTTAAAAAACATTGAAGTGCCCGTGTAACAGATGAGTTCTCGTCCGAAACCCTGATACTCCGAAAGAGATTGTCCAGTTTGTACACGAGGTGCGTCCAGTTTTCGCCGTGACCCTCTCTACTCTTTTGCACATGCTATGCGGGCGAAATGATGATACCATGCCAAGTTCCTACATTTTCAGAGTTCATTTTGTAGTGATTTTCAATTTCACCGTCATTTAGCTCCCTAAACAAATCGGTAAATGACTGAAAAACAGCAAATGATGTCAGAACGTGTT
>NW_025282665.1:651-1182 GCF_018294505.1 Triticum aestivum
TCATTTAGCTCTCTAAACAAATTGGTAAATGACTGAAAAACAGAAAATGATGTCAGAACATGTTGGAAATTGATGACGCCGCTTTGAATGATGCATACTGAACGCAAAAATAGGCTGGAGTTCAAATAAGTTTAAAAAACGTTGAAGTGCCCGTGTAACAGATGAGTTCTCCTCCGAAACCCTGATACTCCGAAAGAGATTGTCCAGTTTGTACACGAGGTGCGTCCAGTTTTCGCCGTGACCCTCTCTACTCTTTTGCACATGCTATGCGGGCGAAATGATGATACCATGCCAAGTTCCAACATTTTCAGAGTTCATTTTGTTGTGATTTTGAATTTCACCATCATTTAGCTCTCTAAACAAATCGGTAAATGACTAAAAAACAGCAAATGATGTCAGAACGTGTTGGAAATTGATGACGTCGCTTTGAATGATGCATACTGAACGCAAGAATAGGCTGGAGTTCAAATAAGTATAAAAAACATTGAAGTGCCCGTGTAACAGATGAGCTCTCGTCCGAAACCCTGATAC
>NW_025282666.1:0-1182 GCF_018294505.1 Triticum aestivum
GGGAACACCACAGCGTAATGGTGTGTCTGAACGTCGTAATCGTACTTTATTAGATATGGTGCGAACTATGATGTCTCTTACTAATTTACCGCTATCATTTTGGGGTTATGCTTTAGAGACAGCTGCATTCACTCTAAATAGGACACCATCGAAATCCGTTGAGACGACGCCTTTTGAACTATGGTTTGGCAAGAAACCAAAGTTGTCGTATCTTAAAGTTTGGGGTTGCGATGCTTATGTGAAGAAACTTCAACCTGATAAGCTCGAACCTAAATCGGAGAAATGTGTCTTCATAGGATACCCAAAGGAGACCGTTGGGTACACCTTCTATCACAGATCCGAAGGCAAGATATTTGTTGCTAGAAATGGATCCTTTCTAGAGAAGGAGTTTCTCTCGAAAGATGTGAGTGGGAGGAAAGTAGAACTTGATGAGGTAACTGTACCTACTCCCTTATTGGAAAGTAGATCATCGCAGAGATCAGTTTCTGCGACACCTACACCAAATAGTGAGGAAGTTAATGATAATGATCATGAAACTTCAGATCAAGTTATTACTGAACTTCGTAGGTCAACTAGATCAAGATCCGCACCAGATTGGTACGGTAATCCTGTTCTGGAGGTCATGTTATTAGACCATGGCGAACCTACGAACTATGAAGAAGCGATGGTGAGCCCAGATTCCGCAACATGGCTTGAAGCCATGAAATCCGAGATAGGATCCATGTATGAGAACAAAGTATGGACTTTGGTTGACTTGCCCGATGGTCGGCAAGCCATTGAAAATAAATGGATCTTCAAGAAGAAGACTGACGCTGATGGTAATGTTACTATCTATAAAGCTCGACTTGTTGCGAAAGGTTTTCGACAAGTTCAAGGAATTGACTACGATGAGACCTTCTCACCCGTAGCGATGCTTAAGTCTGTCCGAATCATGTTAGCAATTGCCGCATTTTATGATTATGAAATTTGGCAAATGGATGTCAAAACTGCGTTCCTGAATGGATTTCTGGAAGAAGAGTTGTATATGATGCAACCGGAAGGTTTTGTCGATCCAAAGGGAGCTAACAAAGTGTGCAAGCTCCAGCGATCCATTTATGGACTGGTGCAAGCCTCTCGGAGTTGGAATAAACGCTTTGATAGTGTGATCAAAGCATTTGGTTTTATACAGACTTTTGGAGAAGC
>NW_025282667.1:0-1182 GCF_018294505.1 Triticum aestivum
ATTCTTCACCTCCGGACCATTCCGGAACCTCTCGTGACGTCCGGGATCTCATCCGGGACTCCGAACAACTTTCGGGTTTCCGCATACATATATCTCTACAACCCTAGCGTCACCGGACCTTAAGTGTGTAGACCCTACGGGTTCGGGAGACATGCAGACATGACCGAGACGCCTCTCCGGTCAATAACCAACAGCGGGATCTGGATACCCATGTTGGCTCCCACATGTTCCACGATGATCTCATCGGATGAACCACGGTGTCGAGGATTCAATCAATCCGTATGCAATTCCCTTTATCAATCGGTATGTTACTTGCCCGAGATTCGATCGTCGGTATCCCAATACCTTGTTCAATCTCGTTACCGGCAAGTCTCTTTACTCGTACCGCAATGCATGATCCCGTGACTAACGCCTTAGTCACATTGAGCTCATTATGATGATGCATTACCGAGTGGCCCAGAGATACCTCTCCGTCACACGGAGTGACAAATCCTAGTCTCGATCCGTGCCAACCCAACAGACACTTTCGGAGATACCCGTAATGCACCTTTATAGTCACCCAGTTACGTTGTGACGTTTGGCACACCCAAAGCACTCCTACGGTATCCGGGAGTTGCACGATCTCATGGTCTAAGGAAAAGATACTTGACATTGGAAAAGCTCTAGCAAACGAAACTACACGATCTTTTATGCTATGCTTAGGATTGGGACTTGTCCATCACATCATTCTCCTAATGATGTGATCCCGTTATCAATGACATCCAATGTCCATAGTCAGGAAACCATGACTATCTGTTGATCAACGAGCTAGTCAATTAGAGGCTTACTAGGGACACGTTGTGGTCTATGTATTCACACATGTATTACGATTTCCGGACAATACAATTATAGCATGAACAATAGACTATTATCATGAACAAAGAAATATAATAATAACCATTTATTATTGCCTCTAGGGCATATTTCCAACAGTCTCCCACTTGCACTAGAGTCAATAATCTAGTTACATTGTGATGAATCGAACACCCATTGCGTCCTGGTGTTGATCATGTTTTGCCCTAGGGAGAGGTTTAGTCAACGGATCTGCTACATTCAGGTCCGTATGTACTTTACAAATATCTATGTCTCCATTTTGAACACTTTCACGAATGGAGTTGAAGCGACGCTTGATATGCCTGGTCT
>NW_025282668.1:0-1182 GCF_018294505.1 Triticum aestivum
ACAATATGATGCATGAATGTGACATGGCAATATGCTGTGAATTGAGCTAATGCAGCTAGCAACATGTTAAATGGAGTTGGTTTGAACCCTAGGTTCAATTCAAACTCCATATGTGAGGGTTTAAATGCCATTTATATAATTTGGCCTAAACAGCAGCCATAAGTTGTTTTAACATGCATGAAAATGGTACAGATGGATAGATTGGATTTTTCTGATCATTTTTCATATATAAATTATTTCATTTGGAGTTACGGTTGATTTTCTATGATTTTTAGAAGTTTATAGGATTTTCTGGAATTTCCTGAATTATTTTTAATCCAGAAAAGGATTAATTGCGTCAGCACTGCGTCATGCCTGTGTCAGCAGGTCAGCAGCGCTGACCAGGGTCAAACCTGACGTGTGGGGTCCACACGTCAGTGACACCTGGTGCTAACCCGCGTTGACTAGCACTTTGACCTGCTGCGGGGCCCATTGTCAGTGGCTAAGGGCGGCTGAGCTGGCAGGGATTAGCGCTAATGACTGCGCCACGTCGGTCCTCGCCGGAGTTTCGCCGGCGACAACCAAAACTGCGGCGGCAACTCGTCGGACTTGAGCTACAGACAGCGGTTGGACGCGCGGAAACCAACATGAGGTAGCCCACGCTCTTCCGCATCCAGGGGAGGTGTCAGAAGGTCGCGGGGTGGCCTGGTTCGCCGGCGGCGAGCACTTGGGCGGCCGCCAGAGTTCGGTGTGTGCGGCAGCTGCGGCTAGAGCATGTGGCGGAGCAAGTTAAGTAGCTGGGCGGCAGCTACGGACCAGTAGGAGCACAACCATGTGCCCGGACGCAAGCGTTGGGTGCCCTGGCCACGACGGCGCCATGGCCGGCGACACGGAGCTCTCGGCTCGGGTGGCTAGACTGGCTAGAGGAGGGGATTGACTGCGGGGAAGAGGGATAGTCGACGGAGGAGCTCACAGTGATCACGAGGAGGGGTTCGGCTTGCTCGTGGATGAACTGGGGCAGACGAATCGGCCGGCGGCATCTCGGATGCCCGAGGTTGAAGACGATGGCAGTGACGGCAGAGCAGGCCTCCCGGCGGGGTGTAGTTCGCTGGAGAGGGCGAGGCGTCAAGGCGGAGCCTCTGGACTGCTCAAGGGGACGAGGGAGAGGCGATGGCCGCGGTGGTGCTAGTCGGCGGTGGCAGG
>NW_025282669.1:0-1182 GCF_018294505.1 Triticum aestivum
GCTACACAACACTACTCCTTAGAAAGGAACTAGATCGCCATGATGGACTTGTAACAATTACTACTTGTAGTACAGAGTGAAGGCTAATGTGCGCGCAGAAAGAAGGAGGGCATGGGGAGCATGCTCGGGTCCGGCGAGGCGTAGAAGCAGGGCCCGGCGAACACGGCCTTCTGCGGTGCCGTGGCCGTCGCGTTAGTCTGAGGCATGTGCTCCGGGCGAGGCTTCTTGTGCAAGTCCCAGCGCTCTGCTGAGGACGCGCGGCCAGGGCCAGGGCTAGGCAGGCGCTTGGTGTTGCCGTCATGGCGGCCGCGACATGTGGGCTGGGACGCGCTGCATGAGCTCGCGAGTTTCTTGCTGTCCCAGCGTTCAACGGAGTCGGCTCGTCCGGGACTCCCGGCGCTGTAAGAGGAGGAGGAGGAGGACGACGACGACGACACGGTGGTGCGGGGCTTCCTGTATTTCTTTCCGAGTCCCACCTGTCAACGGAGTCGGCACGACCGGTGCTCTCGCTGCCCGACGATGACGAGGAGGAGCAGATGGAGCTGCATGGCTTTTGCCCGTCTTGTTCCAGTCCCACCTCTGGACGAAGTCGGCGCGGCCATGCATGGCGGACACCAGCATGGTGAGGACGACACCGTGCGGCGTCGGCAACAGCGGCAGCATCTTGCTCTTGGGCGGCGTCGGGAGGATCGGCAGCATCTCGCTCCTGGGCGGCGTCGGTAGCAGCGGCGGGAGAAGAGCTCCTGCTACTGCCGCCATTGCTGTTCGTGGATCAGCCGCCACAAAGCAATTGCTCTTTGTGCTAATTGATAGAAGACGTGGAAGGAAATCGATCAAGAAATAGATGAGTCCACGAGTTACCTGGGAGCACACATTTATAGTAGCTCGATCACTAGCTGTGTATGTTCCTTCTCGACTCGGATAGCTAGCTACTCTCGGAATCGCATGCGTAGGGGACACGCCACGGAAATGAGGCCGCGCGCCGGCCAGACCGAAACCAGTACTGTTTCTTTTTTTTTTTTGAAATAAGCCTGCAGCCGAGTTGAAATTGCCATGCCTTCGTATGTCCTTGAACCTTTATTTCTTTTCACGGCAATTTCTGTTGCAACTAAGTACTCACATGACAGTTTTTTATGTTGCAATTCCTGTTGCAACTAAATTAATGTGTATTACTCACATGGC
>NW_025282670.1:0-1182 GCF_018294505.1 Triticum aestivum
CCCTAGGACATCCTTAGAAGAGGTCGCCTTCCAGTCGACCAACGAGGATTCACTCGACTGGCCTGAAGGACTCGACCACGAAGACCCACTCGACCACCAGGAGGTCAAGAGGCACTCTGCACTGCAACGGCCTGTAATCAAGTAGACTTTATGATAGTAAAGGCCTTTATGTGGGGCGTTACCAGTAACGCCCCAGACTTAACTCACCTTAAACCCTCTCCTACGTGGGCTGGCTGGGGTCCTGGCGCACTCTATATAAGCCACCCCCCTCCACAGGCAGAAGGGTTCGGCACCTTGTAGTTCATACACTCATAATCCACTCGACCGCCTCCGGGCTCCGAGACGTAGGGCTGTTACTTCTTCCGAGAAGGGCCTGAACTCGTACATCCTTTGTGCTTACAACCTCTCCATAGCTAGGACCTTGCCTCTCCATACCTACCCCCCACTCTACTGTCAGCCTTAGAACCACGACAGTTGGCGCCCATCGTGGGGCCGGTGTTTTAGCGATTTTGTGGAGAAGTTGCGATTCTTCCGAGTACTTTCATCATGGTGTCTGCTGGAGTTTTGGTCGAGGGTCAAGAGATCCGTCTCGGCACTCTCACCTTCATCGCCGACGACTCCGCATGGCTCCAGGAGGCTCCACTCGACGTAGATGCGCTCCCCGTCCGCGGCGCGACGCATTTTCGCGCATGTGTCCGCGGTGTTCTGCTGCGGCAACCGTCGACCCAGTATCGGTCGGCTCCTCCATCGTCCACCCTCCCGGTCTCCCGCCAGCGCAAGCGCTCAGGCCGGTCGAGGCTTCAGCGATGGGTGAGTCACGCGGTGGCTCGCCAATCGGCCACTACCCAAGTTGCGGCAATCGAGCCCAACGAATCTCTCTACGGCTTGTTCGATCAGTCGACTGGCTCCGTAGAGACTGCATCCGAGTGCGGAAGCAGTGATCCAGCGGCGGAAATCTTGATGGTCGACGGGCCCCACAGCCCTCCTGGCTTCGCCCGTGGTGGTGGAGCAGGTGACGGCGGCGACCCTGCACGAGGCTACGAAGAGTACCAGCCCGAGCCACTCGACTCTCTGCAAAGAGAGGAACTTCGCCGCAGGAACGAGGATCCCCTGCGTATTCCCATCGCAGGAGAAACCCCCGAGGCTCGTGCCTTGGAGGAGGCGCGTCTGGCCAATTTGGCC
>NW_025282671.1:0-1182 GCF_018294505.1 Triticum aestivum
TTTAGGGTTAGTTCATCATATCCGAACCAATCTGAGCCTTTGCATAATCTTTTTAGGGTTTTGCTTTGTTGAATTTGCGGTTGCATCGTCGTGTCTAGTTGCTGGTCTTAGAGTCTAGTCTTTTAGAGTTTCGAGTTCTGGTCATAAGTTGTCACGCCGCCGCCGCACCATCATCATAGCCCCTGCCATCTACCACCACCGCTCCGAATCCGTATCCATATACCACCACCAATCCGTGTCCATATACCACCACCAATCCATATCCATATACTACCACCACCGCTGCCATATACCACCACCATATATCCACCACCAATCCGAGTTCCTTGCATATTAGGTTTGTTTTCGAGATCCATCTAGATTCCGATTCGTGTTTCCTTGCCGGAGTAGGTTTCGGAAAAAAAAAAAAAGAGTCGGGTAGCCACGCTCCATTTAGGCCCAAAATTTTTCGAAAACGCGTTTTTCGAAAAAATTTCTGGCTATCCTATTTTTAGGTGTTTCTGAGTGTTTTGAGACAGGTGCCATTATAGGAAGTTTTTTTTGACCTGTTTCCAGTTTTTGGGTCCGGGCAGTCAAAAAAAAAATTGATCGAAAAAATTTCATGCCCATCCTGTCAGTTTGAGCTAAGAAGAGTTTTGAGACACTCGCCATTATAGTGATTTTTCGCAAAAAAAAAAGCAGCGCAAAAAAAGGAGCGCAAAAAAAAACAGCGCAAAAAAAAAAGAAGAGCGAAAAAAAATTCAGAGTGTGCTTTTCCCTTGTTTACGTGCCGCGTCGTGATTTTGTTGGTGTTCTAGGCTCGCGTCTCTAGCACAGTCTAGCCTAGGACCAGCACAGTACCGTCGTTGAGCGTTTATTCAACTTTGCATCTCTGAATTGATTATTGCTGACCCTTTTTGCTACCATACTATAAGCCTTCCCAGCTCCACATACATCTACGTCGTGTGTTTGACTCTCCCTGGTAATCGCTCTATCCAAGCTTTGAGAGTTTTTGACTACAACGGTTGCCGATCACCGCCTGCTGCTGGGTAAGAACTGGTAAGAATTTGAGATTTGCTTGACGGATTTGTGATACACCACCACCACTTCTTAGTAGTCTGTAGGATCATATTCTTGTGTGTTTCTATTGCTGCTAACCATGCCAGGATCACAAGCCGACGAGATTGACTGGGAGAATTTATC
>NW_025282672.1:0-1182 GCF_018294505.1 Triticum aestivum
GCTTGCGTGTTGGTCGTCAAGACTCGCAGTTTTGGCCGATTTTGGCCCGTTTTTGAACTATTACACAGTTTTGGCATCCCGAAGTGATTTCCACGATTGACAAACCCTACGGTGCGCTTACGTGTCGGTCATCAACAATCGCAGTTTTGGCCGATTCTGGTCCGTTTGGTGCACTATTACTCACCGTTTTGGGGTCCTAGAGCGATTTACACGATTTGCGATCCCCGGGGTGCGTTTATGTGTCGGTTATCAACACTCACCATTTTGCCCAATTCCGGTCCGTCTCGTGGACTATTACTCACCGTTTTGGGGTCCCAGAGCGATTTCCACGATTCACGATCCCGGGGGTGCGTTTACGTGCCCGTCGTCAACACTCATAGTTCTGGCCAATTCTGACCCGTTTCGTGGACTATCACTCACCTTTTTGGGGTCCCGAAGCGATTTCCATAGTTGTTCAACGCAAAGATGCACTTACGTGTCGTTCATCAAGACTCGCAGTTTTGGCCGATTCTCGCCCGTTTTGTGGACTATTACTCGCAGTTTCGGGTCCCGGGGGGATTTCCACGATTGACGAACCCCTGGTGCATTTATGTTTCGGTCATCAACAATCGCGGTTTTTGTCGATTATGTCCCTTTCGTGGACTATTACTCACCGTTTTAGGGTCCTAAAGCGATTTCCATTGTTGTCGAACCCCAAGGTGTGCTTTTGTGTTGGTCGTCAAGTCTCGCAGTTTTGGCCGATTCTGGCCCGTTTCTTGGATTATTACTCAGTTTTGGGGTCCCGATGTGATTTCCACGATTGATGAACCCCGGGGGTGCGTTTATGTGTCGGTCATCAACACTCACAATTTTGGCCAATTCTGGCCGTCTCGTGGACTATTACTCACTGTTTTGGGGTCCCGGAGTGATTTCCACGATTGACGAACCTCTGGGTGCGTTTACGTGTCGGTCATCAACACTCGCAGGTTTTGTTGATTCCGACCCGTTTCGTGGACTATTACTCACCGTTTTGGGGTCCCAAAGAGATTTCCATTTTTGTCGAACCCCAAGGTGTGCTTGCGTGTTGGTCGTCAAGACTCGCAGTTTTGGCCGATTTTGGCCCGTTTTTGAACTATTACACAGTTTTGGCATCCCGAAGTGATTTCCACGATTGACAAACCCTACGGTGCGCTTACGTGTCGG
>NW_025282673.1:0-1182 GCF_018294505.1 Triticum aestivum
GCCGGTTGTCGCTCTTGAGCGGCATAGCTCATCCTCCTTGAGGATCGGCGCAGAGAGTCGCATATCCTACCACGTAACTGTGGAGAGGTAGAGGCAACTCCTGTTCCGGTTGTTCTCAATTCAGAGAGCTTTGGGTCGGGTCGAGGCAACCGAAAGGGCCACGACCCTTTATCGTCAGCAGCATCCGATACCAAAAGCGGGAGCGAGGTTGCCTTGATAGCAGCGGGCACGTAACGTGCCAGCGCCACGAGGCAACGCCGCAAGCGCTATTTGGCCGCAGCGGCACACCCAAAGGGCGTCCGCCGCGAGGCAACAATTATCCGAAGCGCCACTTCCCGTAGGTCGGGTACTAGCACGCAAGCACTGTTAATCCAGCGATTCAAAGCCACACAAGGGACGGGACACGGCGCCGGTAGTCGGCCACAGTACAACGGGGGATCTACCGGCAGACACGGGTACAAAGCTACTCATGCGCTTAGTAGCCAACAAGCGGTCAAACCAACCAAGCCTCCGCCCGTGCAGAGCACGGGAGGATCACTTGCACGAAGGCGTCCTGCAAGGCCAAATCACGCGTGTGTCACACCCACAGCAATAAAGTTACGAATGCAACGATTTTCCGAAGGCAACTTAATCGGGACGTCGGTGCAACGTTGTCCGACGGTCTTAACGTGCACGAAACGGGCTACTTTCCTGTTTCCCGAGCCGCATTCGGCTGTTGGGGCAGAATTTCACTTGAGACGTACAGGGGACCGGGACAGCGATGACGTTGCCCCCGGGGGGCAACGGTTTTCCGGAGGCGACATTCGAGGCACACCGTTGCGACTGTTTACCGTCGGTCGGATCGTGTACGTAACGGGGTACTTTCCTGTTTCCCGAGCCACGTTCGGCTGTAGGGTCAGGATTTCTCACGAGACGTACATGGGACCGGGCCAGCACCTTCGTGATGGCATAACGACGGGACATCCGAGGCAACGTTGGGAAAGGATGGGCGTACGAGAAAACGGGTGTTTTTCCTAAGAAAAACCAACCGTGTTCCGTACGCCCACCAGGAAGGACCCCTCCTCCCTACTATACCCGAGGGTTTTAGCCCCCATTGGGACCCCTGCCCTTCAGTTTGTGAAGGAGGGGTACACTGTTTTGAAACGCCGCCGTGGCAGCGTTTTTCTGCCATGAGACATGTTT
>NW_025282674.1:0-1182 GCF_018294505.1 Triticum aestivum
ATGACTATGAGATTATGCAACTCCCGTTTACCGGAGGAACACTTTGGGTACTACCAAACGTCACAACGTAACTGGGTGATTATAAAGGAGTACTACAGGTGTCTCCAATGGTCGATGTTGGGTTGGCGTATTTCGAGATTAGGATTTGTCACTCCGATTGTCGGAGAGGTATCTCTGGGCCCTCTCGGTAATACACATCACATAAGCCTTGCAAGCATTACAACTAATATGTTAGTTGTGAGATAATGTATTACGGAACGAGTAAAGAGACTTGCCGGTAACGAGATTGAACTAGGTATTGGATACCGACGATCGAATCTCGGGCAAGTAACATACCGATGACAAAGGGAACAACGTATGTTGTTATGCGGTCTGACCGATAAAGATCTTCGTAGAATATGTAGGAGCCAATATGGGCATCCAGGTCCCACTATTGGTTATTGATCGGAGACGTGTCTCGGTCATGTCTACATTGTTCTCGAACCCGTAGGGTCCGCACGCTTAAGGTTACGATGACAGTTATATTATGAGTTTATGCATTTTGATGTACCGAAGGTTGTTCAGAGTCCCGGATATGATCACGGACATGACGAGGAGTCTCGAAATGGTCGAGACATAAAGATTGATATATTGGAAGCCTATGTTTGGACATCGGAAGTGTTCCGGGTGAAATCGGGATTTTACCGGGTTACCGAGAGGGTTACCGAAACCCCCCGGGAGCTATTTGGGCCATAGTGGGCCTTAGTGGAAAAGAGAAGGGGCTGCCCTAGATGGGCTGCGCGCCCCCCCCTTCCCCTAGTCCTATTAGGACTAGGAGAGGTGGCCGGCCCCCTCCTCCTCTTTTCCCCTCCGAGGAATCCTAGTTGGACTAGGATTGGAGGGGGAATCCTACTCCCAGAAGGAGTAGGACTCTCCTGCGCCTCCCCCCCTTGGCCGGCCAGCCTCCCCTCCTCTCCTCCTTTATATACGGAGGCAGGGGCACCTCTAAACACACAAGTTGACACAAGTTGATCCACGTGATCGATTCCTTAGCCGTGTGCGGTGCCCCCTGCCACCATATTCCTCGATAATACTGTAGCGGAGTTTAGGCGAAGCCCTGCTGCTGTAGTTCATCAAGATCGTCACCACGCCGTCGTGCTGACGGAACTCTTCCCCGACACTTTGCTGGATCGGAGTCCGGGG
>NW_025282675.1:0-1182 GCF_018294505.1 Triticum aestivum
CATGTCCGAAGAGGCGGGACGCGTCTCCGGGGCGTGGCCCCCCTCACGGACGGCGATGACACGGTAGTAGACGTTCTGCGGTAACGATGCGGCGTCAATATTACTAAATACTCGGAGCGCGATAAAATCATGATTTTTTTTGCATGCCGTGGGCACATGTGCTATAGGAACGATGGTATTTTTTCATAATTTTTGATGATGGAGAAGTATCCGAAAAATTCCCTCTACGTGGATTGCCCTTCGCGCGTCTACGGCTGTGGCCGGCGGCCTCCGGGGGCTAGCATGCCGCTAAATCTTGGGTCGGCCGCCTCTCACAAGTCTGGAAGTGTTGTCGCGGTTGCAAACGCCCGGCACGCGTGTCTGGGGTGTGCCCCCCTCACGAACGGCGCTGCCGCCGGCACCTGGAGGGGGGAAACGGACGCGTGGGGTCTACACGGAGGGGATCTTGCTGTGGGACTTCCCCGGATGTTGCTCCAAAGTGTTCCTATGGGCTGACCTAACACAACCGGGTGGGGAGGTCCATTGGTCAAAGCCCGTCCGTGCAAAGTCAAAGGGGTAGATCCCGTGGTCAAACGCTACAGGGTTAGGCGGGACGGGGGCACTTGGGGGTAGCAATGCCACCGGAGCGTCGCACCGGGCCCTCATACATGCGGGGTGGTGTGGTGGCATGTCCGAAGAGGCGGGACGCGTCTCCGGGGCGTGGCCCCCCTCACGGACGGCGATGACACGGTAGTAGACGTTCTGCGGTAACGATGCGGCGTCAATATTACTAAATACTCGGAGCGCGATAAAATCATGATTTTTTTTGCACGACGTGGGCACATGTGCTATAGGAACAATGGTATTTTTTTCATAATTTTTGGTGATGGAGAAGTATCCGAAAAATTCCCTCTACGCGGATTGCCCTTCGCGCGTCTACGGCTGTGGCCGGCGGCCTCCGGGGGCTAGCATGCCGCCAAATCTTGCGCCGGCGGCCTCTCACAATTCTGGAAGTGTTGTCGCAGTTAGAAACGCCTGGCACGCGTGTCCGGGGTGTGCCCCCCTCACGAACGGCGCTGCCGCCGGCACCTGGAGGGGGGAAACGGACGCGTGGGGTCTACACGGAGGGGATCTTGCTGTGGGTCTTCCCCGGATGTTGCTCCAATGTGTTCCTATGGGCTGACCTAACACAACCGGGTGGGG
>NW_025282676.1:0-1182 GCF_018294505.1 Triticum aestivum
CGGTATGTATGATTTCCAATAAGTTGGTTGCTCGCTCCATTGTTCCGGAGAACGGAGTCTTGGTCATCTTACCCATGAGGCATGGTTCGCACGTGTCAAATGATTCGTAATCAAGAGACTCCAAAAGTCCATCTGCATGGAGCTTCTTCATGCGCTTGACACCAATGTGACCAAGGCGGCAGTGCCACAAGTATGTGGGACTATCGTCATCAACTTTACATCTTTTGGTATTCACACTATGAACATGTGTAACATCACGTTCGAGATTCATCAAAAATAAACCATTGACCAGCGGGGCATGACCATAAAACATATCTCTCAAATAAATAGAACAACCATTATTCTCGGATTTAAATGAGTAGCCATCTCGAATTAAACGAGATCCAGATACAATGTTCATGCTCAAAGCTGGCACTAAATAACAATTATTGAGGTTTAAAACTAATCCTGTAGGGAGATGCAGAGGTAGCGTGCCGACGGCGATCACATCGACCTTGGAACCATTCCCGACGCGCATCGTCACCTCGTCCTTCGCCAGTCTCCGTTTATTCCGTAGTTCCTGTTTTGAGTTACAAATATGAGCAACCGCACCGGTATCAAATACCCAGGAGCTACTACGAGTACTGGTAAGGTACACATCAATTACTAGTATATCACATATACCTTGGGTGTTGCCGGCCTTCTTCTTGTCCGCTAAGTATTTGGGGCAGTTCCGCTTCCAGTGACCACTTCCCTTGCAATAAAAGCACTCAGTCTCGGGCTTGGGTCCATTCTTTGACTTCTTCCCGGTAAATGGCTTACCGGGCGCGGCAACTCCCTTGCCGTCCTTCTTGAAGTTCTTCTTACCCTTGCCCTTCTTGAACTTAGTGGTTTTATTCACCATCAACACTTGATGTTCTTTTCTGATCTCTACCTCAGCTGATTTCAGCATTGAATATACCTCGGGAATGGTCTTTTCCATCCCCTGCATATTGTAGTTCATCACAAAGCTCTTGTAGCTTGGTGGAAGCGACTGGAGGATTCTGTCAATGACCGCGTCATCCGGGAGATTAACTCCCAGCTGAGACAAGCGGTTGTGCAACCCAGACATTCTGAGTATGTGCTCACTAACAGAACTGTTCTCCTCCATTTTACAGCTGAAGAACTTGTCGGAGACATCATATCTCTCGACCCGGGCATGAG
>NW_025282677.1:0-1182 GCF_018294505.1 Triticum aestivum
GAACATGTCCTACTGTGTGTGAGCTAAGTGTGTGAACACGATTTGGTAAAGGTAGCGGTGAGAGGCCATGTAGGAGTACATGGTGGGTTGTCTCATTGAAGCCGTCCTCAGGAACTGAGTTCTGTGTTTGTGATCCATGATTCAGCTACTACCACGCATTGGGCCCGAAACCAATGGACCCTCTCGGCTTCTTAATCACCCTTGTCCTCTGTCCAGGAGTTGCAAGTAGTTTCTGGTGTTTGTAGTATGCTGGAGGCCGTGGGCAGCGCTGACCGTAGGGGTGGGCTGTGATGCGGTAGGCACGTGGCCGGGTATACCGGGCGCCCGTTTGGTGTCACGGAACCCTGTTCACATCGTTTGGGGCTGTGAGCGAAACTCCGGCCGGATCTCCTCATGGATGGAACCCGAATAGGCGATAAACCTGGACTAGAGACTTAGGTGTTTAGGTAGGCCGTGGCCGACACCCACGTTGGGCTTCCGCTTGAAGGTTGTCGAGTACATGTCGTGTAAACGGCGGTAAGTGGTGAGAGCGTGTGTGAAGAAGTACACCCCTGCAGGGTTAATATGATCTATTCGAATAGCCGTGTCCGCGGAAAAGGACTTCTGGGTTGCTTATATCAGTTCATAGACAATTGAAAGTGGATACTCTAAAATACGCAAGATAAGCGTGAGTGCTATAGATGGCGTTCTCGTAGGGAGACGGGAGCGGATCCATAGTGGTGTATTGATATGGTGAATATGTGGACTCGTGTGCACCACCTCAAAAGAGTTACATTGCAGTCGTAGTTTAGGATAGCCACCGAGTCAAAGCTGGCTTGCTGCAGTTAAACCCCACCATCCCCTTTGTTGATAATGATGCATATGTAGTTAGTTCTGATGTAAGTCTTGCTGGGTACATTTGTACTCACGTTTGCCTATTTTATGTTTTGCAGAGAGACTTCAGTCTCACTAGTAATTCCGCGTGGTCTTCGACGTTTAGCTTGTTACCTTAGCTACGATCTTGTGCCCTCGGCAGGATCTGGTAGATAGTCAGGCTTCTCAGCCTTTTTCATTTATAGATGTCTGTACCCAGACATGATAGCTTCCGCTTGTGCTTTGATTTGTATGCTCTGATTGTTGGGTCATGAGACCCATGTTTGTAATATCTCGCTCCCGGAGCCTATTGAATAAATTACTTGAGTC
>NW_025282678.1:0-1182 GCF_018294505.1 Triticum aestivum
GACTCCGAGTTCAACTCGTTTATTGTCAATGGTCTTGATGAGGAGTATGACGCCCTAGTCGAGATCATCAATGAGAGGGGCAACTCCACGCCCATGCCAGCACACGAGGTCTTTTCACGCCTCCTGCTTACTGAGCAACGAGTCGAGACGCGCCGATCCAGGGGCAACGGCGCCCTCTCGGCAAACGCCGCCACCAAGGGTGGTCGCTCCTCTGCTTCATCCAGGGCTCCTTCGGGGCAGTCACCACCACCCGCCTCGGCCCCTCCTCCTACTGTGACGCTACCAGGGGCTGGCGGTCCACGTGTGTGCCAGCTTTGTGGTCGCGATGGGCACTGGGCCTCGAAGTGTCACAAGCGCTTCCAGCGGGGTTTTCTTGGTCTCGGCAATGACGGGAAGGATACACGCAACTTTGCTCGTCAGGTCGCCATGGCTGATCGTCCGCCGCCGCAGAAGCCACAGGGACACACTCAGTCCTACTCCATTGATCCCCACTGGTACATGGACTCTGGGGCGACAGAGCACCTGACCAGTGAGATGGGGAAGCTTCACACTCGTGAACCTTACCATGGCTCCGACAAGATCCACACCGCCAATGGAGCAGGTATGCACATCTCTCATATTGGTCAAGCATCACTTCTCACTAGACATGCCAATAGGAGTCTTCAACTTCGCAATGTTCTTCGAGTTCCATCTGTGACATGTAATCTTCTTTCAGTTCCTAAACTCACTCGTGATAATAATGTGCTTTGTGAATTTCATCCTTTTGATCTTTTTATTAAGGATCGGGGCACGAGGGACATTCTTCTTAGTGGGCGGCTCTGCCAAGGTCTCTATCGTCTGGAGCATCCTGGCGTCGCTCGTGTCTTCAGTGGAGTTCGGGTATCTCCGTCACAGTGGCATGCTCGTCTTGGTCACCCGGCCACACCTATTGTCCGGCATGTTTTGCGTCGTCATGAGCTTCCTAGTGTGTCTAGTAATAAAGATGTAGCAGTGTGTGATGCTTGTCAGCAGGGGAAGAGTCATCAACTTCCTTTTTCGGAGTCCAGTCGTGAGGTGAAACATCCTTTAGAACTTGTGTTTTCAGATGTATGGGGTCCTGCTCAGACTTCTGTTAGTGGTCATAATTACTATATCAGTTTTGTTGATGCTTACAGCCGCTTTACCTGGCTTTATCTTATCAAA
>NW_025282679.1:0-1181 GCF_018294505.1 Triticum aestivum
GTTAAACTCGTCTCCGTAGTTGAGAGGGAGCGGCCAAAGCAATGTACAATCGTCTTTGTAGTGGAGCTGGGAGGGGCAAGGATAAGGGACGAAGACCGGGGTAACATGTCGGATGCGATCATACCAGCACTAAAGCACCGGATCCCATCAAAACTCCGAAGTTAAGCGTGCTTGGGCGAGAGTAGTACTAGGATGGGTGACCTCCTGGGAAGTCCTCGTGTTGCATTCCCTTTTTAATTTTTTTCGCGCCGCTTGCAAAACAAAACACACGTGTAAGTAATATATTTACCGTGTTTTATTATTTTGCACGAGTGCGGTAAGTCATAGCTGGGTGCTCACGATTCACGGGTCCAGCGTCGGCGTTGTGGCGCGGCAAGCGTGCACTGGTGCGGTTGAGAGGGAGGGGTGGAAACCGTGTTAAACTCGTCTCCGTAATTGAGAGGGAGCGGCCAAAGCAATGTACAATCGTCTTTGTAGTGGAGCTGGGAGGGGCAAGGATAAGGGACGAAGACCGGGGTAACATGTCGGATGCGATCATACCAGCACTAAAGCACCGGATCCCATCAAAACTCTGAAGTTAAGCGTGCTTGGGCGAGAGTAGTACTAGGATGGGTGACCTCCTGGGAAGTCCTCGTGTTGCATTCCCTTTTTAATTTTTTTCGCGCCGCTTGCAAAACAAAACGCACGTGTATGTAATATATTTACCGTGTTTTATTATTTTGCACGAGTGCGGTAAGTCATAGCTGGGTGCTCACGATTCACGGGTCCAGCGTCGGCGTTGTGGCGCGGCAAGCGTGCACTGGTGCGGTTGAGAGGGAGGGGTGGAAACCGCGTTAAACTCGTCTCCGTAGTTGAGAGGGAGCGGCCAAAGCAATGTACAATCGTCTTTGTAGTGGAGCTGGGAGGGGCAAGGATAAGGGACGAAGACCGGGGTAACATGTCGGATGCGATCATACCAGCACTAAAGCACCGGATCCCATCAGAACTCCGAAGTTAAGCGTGCTTGGGCGAGAGTAGTACTAGGATGGGTGACCTCCTGGGAAGTCCTCGTGTTGCATTCCCTTTTTAATTTTTTTCGCGCCGCTTGCAAAACAGAACGCACGTGTAAGTAATATATTTACCGTGTTTTATTATTTTGCACGAGTGCGGTAAGTCATAGCTGGGTGCTCACGATTCACGGG
>NW_025282680.1:0-1181 GCF_018294505.1 Triticum aestivum
GCATCTCCATACTCAGCGAAAATAGCCGAACGAAGGTGTAGTGCAGCGGATGAAGGTTCAACATAGCGTGGATGTCATCAAACCGCAGGACGATCGTACCCCCGATGGAGTTATCCACAAAGCCCTTGCCCTCTGGCACCTTGGCCGCGAAAACCGGGTATGCCACATCCTTCTCTCGGAGACGCCGCTTCTCCAAAGAAAGAACACTGTCATGCAGACTCCGCATAGCACCGGTTGCAGCATCGAGCATATTTCTCGGTAGCATCGGCCTACCCGCCACATGCACCCTCCTCGAGATATCCGCAGTTGAAGGTGGCCCGTCCTGAGCACGGATCGTACTCGGTGCCGGCTGGCCCGCACCCTTGTTAGTCTTTCTTTTGCGTGCCTTCTTCTTCTCCTGTAATGGGACCGAGTTCTGCTCACAGACCGCCTTCTTGAGTGTGTTGGGGCTGATCATATTTCGCACCTCGCCAATCTGAGGCTCGGTGAAGTCGGCAGCTGGAGGCGTCTCCTGAGAGCTGAACTGCAGACGACGCCTGTTGCAACTTGGCTTCTCCGCGGTACCAGCTAGATCGCACACGTCTTTTGTTGGGTTGGGTTCTTGAGAAGGAGGCCCCATGAAGTCGCCACCGTCCCCATGATCGGCAAAGTACTGATCGACATTGGCAAATGTATCGTCGTCGTCGTTCTGATCCTGTGCCATATGCATGTTTGGATCCAGTGGCATAGGGATGTCCGGCACCGTTGCGGCGGTCTTGCCATGGGGCCGACTTGGCGCCGGCACGACTGGCGGTGTTGTCTTTGGGGTGGTGTCCCCCGCCCCCAAACGAATCTGGCTCTTCGGCCAAAGCAGGGGCCAGCTCAGGCAGGCGCTGAGGGTCATCACGTCATCATCGTCGGCCCCGATGGGTCGAATCGGAGGTAACAACTCGTCGCAGCCTGGCAGCACCCGAACCAGTTGAACCCTAAACAAGTTGGGTGGCATCTGGGTACCGTGGAACAAGGGGTTGCCCGGTTGAACGATTTTGCCCTTGGCGACATCGACCAACTCGTTGTTCACGAAGTGCAGGAGAGTGCACGGAACGTCGGCGGCGCCCTGCGAAAACATGTAGGGCGTTAGGGAGGCCCAGTCAAAGGCAAGGAGATGAAGTCCTCGGCCGAGAGAGGCTTAATTAGTTACC
>NW_025282681.1:0-1181 GCF_018294505.1 Triticum aestivum
TAGCTTACTGGAGGCCGTGGACAGCGCTGACCGTAGGGGTGGGCTGTGATGCGGTAGGTACGTGGCACGGTGTACCGGATGCCCATTTGGTATCTCGGGAACCCTGTTCACATCGTTTGGGGCTGTGAGCGAAACTCCGGCCGGATCTCCTCATGGATGGAACCCGAATAGGCGATAAACCTGGACTAGAGACTTGAGTGTTTAGGTAGGTCGTGGTCTACACCCACGTCGGCTTTCGCTTGAAGTCTGCCGAGCACATGTCGTGTGCAGACGCTAAGTGGTGGAAACATGTATGAAGAAGTACACCCCTGCAGGGTTAACATCATCTATTCGAATAGCCGTGTCCGCGGAAAAGGACTTCTGGGTTGCTTATATCAGTTCATAGACAAGTGAAAGTGGATACCCTAAAATACGCAAGATAAG
The DNA here is from genome assembly GCF_018294505.1 of Triticum aestivum. Classification (NCBI taxonomy): domain Eukaryota; kingdom Viridiplantae; phylum Streptophyta; class Magnoliopsida; order Poales; family Poaceae; genus Triticum; species Triticum aestivum. Next base: position 424 of record NW_025282681.1, read on the forward strand.
CGTGAGTGCTATGGATGGCGTTCTCGTAGGGAGACGGGAGTGGATCCATAGTGGTGTATTGATATGGTGAATATGTGGACTCGTGTGCGCCACCTCAAAAAAGTTACTCGCAGTCGTAGTTCAGGATAGCCACCGAGTCAAAGCTGGCTTGCTGCAGTTAAACCCCACCATCCCTTTGTTGATAATGATGCATATGTAGATAGTTCTGATGTAAGTCTTGCTGGGTACATTTGTACTCACGTTTGCCCATTTTATGTTTTGCAGAGAGACTTCAGTCTCACTAGTAGTTCCGCGTGGACTTCGACGTTTAGCTTGATACCTCAGCTACGATCTTGTGCCCTCGGCAGGATCTGATAGATAGTCAGGCTTTTCAGCCTTTTTCATTTATAGACGTCTGTACTCAGACATGATAGCTTCCGCTTGTGCTTTGACTTGTATGCTCTGAGTGTTGGGTCATGAGACCCATGTTTGTAATATCTCGCTCCTCGGAGCCTAATGAATAAAGTACTTGTGTCGTAGAGTCATGTTGTGATGCTTCGTTGTATTGCACATATCGAGCATATTGTGTGTATGATTGAAATGCTTGGTATGTGTGGGATCTGACTATCTAGTTGTTTATCTTTAGTAGCCTCTCTTACCGGGAAATGTCTCCTAGTGTTACCGCTGAGCCATGGTAGCTTGCTACTGCTCTGGAACACTTAGGCTGGCCGGCATGTGTCCTTCTTCGTTCCTGTGTCTGTCCCTTCGGGGAAATGTCA
>NW_025282682.1:0-1181 GCF_018294505.1 Triticum aestivum
ACACTGTCAAGAATAATGGATGGAGTATATGAGTTTTGATGGAACCGTAACCATGCTTCTAAGGGTGGTAGCACCCCAGACCCCCTGTGATGATCGATGGATTTTGAGAAGACCCCCAAACCCTAACCTATTTCTTGCTAGCCTCTCCGAATCTCGAGGACGAGATTCATTTTAAGGGTGGTAGGTTTGTAACATCCCAAAATTCTAAATTTTGGAATGTTATAATAAACAGATAGATTGGATTGATTGTTTGATTGATTGACTGAAAGTGAGTGGAATTCGAAATCTTTTGAAAGTTAAATGAGAGGGAATAAAAGGACTTTCCCAAACTTTCATTTTGCTTTTATGATCTCCATGAATTCAAATTCTTTTCACCACAAAACCCTGGAGAGAAGATGACATGACTTCTTCCATTTATTTAAATGACAAGGGGTGTTGAAAATATTTGAATATCATTTGAAAATATTTCCAATTCAGAAACTTCAAGCAACTCAATGATTTTCATGAGAGAAGATAAATCACTTCTTCAAAACATATGAAATATGAGTTGGGAGTTTCAAAGGATCAAATTTAAAGTTCCTTGGAAATTATTTTCAATATTGGAGTTATTTGAGTTTTATTCAAATTATTTTTCTCCAAAATAAAAATATACAGAAAATAGGGTAACATGATTCCCTACATCAGAAAATTGGAGAGAAATAAATTTGAAAACATTTTGGTATTTTTCAAATGATTTTTATTGGATTTTATTAAGGCAGTAGCACTCTTTGCTTTATTTAAATTTGTGAGGATTTTATTTGACTTTACAAAAATGTTCATGTTGTAGAAAATCTTTTTCTGAAAATTTTGATATATTATATGCCTATATAATATTTTTATTTCCTTTGTTTTATTTATTTTGTTTGTCTGTGTTTTTTTAAAAAAACTTTTCCCCGCGGACCGAACTGGGCCGGCCCAGCTCCCAGCCAAGCCACGGCCTAGCCGGCCCACCGCCTCGTCTTCCAGCTTGGGACGGAGTCCCGAGCGAGCACGCATCGCCGCCGCCGTGCCCGACCCGGCCTCGCCCGCGCTTGGCCCCTCCTCCACGCCACCGCCTTCCCCCTCCTCCTATAAATCCCGCAGCCCCGGGCCCTGTCTCTCCTCTCCTCGCCGCGCCGCCGCAGACCGACGCCGCCGCCGCC
>NW_025282683.1:0-1181 GCF_018294505.1 Triticum aestivum
TGACTTGTTTCAAGTGTGGGGAATCTGGTCATTATATGCGTGAGTGTCCCCAGACCAACCCCAATCAATCTGCTAAAGCTGTTGGCCGTGGCAAGCCGACAGGAAAAGTGTTTCATGCTAAACCGGTCACCGCTTCACGTGGCCATGTCAACTGTATCTCTGCCGAAGAAGCTCAAGAAGATCCCAACATCGTTCTCGGTACGCTTCTTGTTAATTGCCACCCGGCATCTGTTCTTTTCGATACAGGAGCCTCTCATTCTTTTATATCTGAAAATTATGCTCGTTTGCATAACGTTGCATTCTGTGACTTGCCATCCTCCATGGTAATTCAAACTCCGGGATCCAAATGGCAAACTTCTAGAGTAAGCCATGGAAATGAAATCCAAGTCGACAGACTTGTTTTCCTCGCATCTTTGATAGCCCTTAAATCTTCAGATATTAATATCATTTTGGGTATGGACTGGATGTCAGCTCATCAAGCCAAAATTGATTGCTTCTCTAGGACTGTTCAACTCACCCATCCTTCGGGGAAGATAGTCAATGTCTTGACCCGAATAGCCAGGCGACAATTATATTCTCTTAACGCCAGCCCTTTGCCAGACCTTGAGGACGTTCCGGTAGTCCGTGACTTCCCGGATGTCTTTCCAGAGGAATTGCCAGGTGTTCCACCTGACAGGGATGTTGAGTTCGTAATAGACCTCATTCCAGGAACCATTCCGATTGCTAGAAGACCTTATAAGATGGCACCCCTAGAACTAGCCGAGCTTAAGAAACAACTCGATGAATCCTTGAAAAAGGGTTTCATCCGCCCTAGTTCATCTCCGTGGGCTTGCCCCGTCCTATTCGTCAAGAAGAAGGATGGTACGGACCGGATGGTTGTAGATTACCGACCTGTCAATTTGGTCACAATCAAAAACAAATATCCACTTCCCAGGATCAACGATCTGTATGATCAGCTCGCTGGATCCTCAGTCTTCTCCAAGATGGATTTGAGGTTGGGATACCATCAAATCAAAATCAGAAACGGGGACATTCCTAAAACGGCCTTTGTTACTCGTTATGGCCAATACGAGTACACCGTCATGTCCTTCGGTTTAACCAACGCTCCAGCCACCTTTTCTCGGTTAATGAACTCAATCTTCATGGAGTATTTGGATAAATTCGTCGTAGTTTATCTCGAT
>NW_025282684.1:0-1181 GCF_018294505.1 Triticum aestivum
GATTTTGGTCTGTGTCTTCTCACCCATACCGTTGTCTACCACAACATACCTGGAAGACTTGCAAATGGGACAATAGTTCAAGTCCGCATAGTCAAGCCTAAACAAGACACATCCTTTCTCACAGGCATGTATCTTATCATAGGGCATCTTCAGTGCACGGAGGATTTTGTCCGACTGGTATAGGTTTGCAGGCATTACATGGCCTTTGGGTAGAAAGCGTCCAAATACTGTCATCATTGCATCGTAGCATTCTCTGCCCAAGTTGAACTGAGCCTTCAGAGCCATTACTTGTGAGATGGCATCCAACTGACAAAGCTCAGTGTGCTCATGGAGCGGACGTTTTGAAGACTCCAACATTTCATTGAAGGCCTTTGCAGATTCCTCCATCTCCTCGTCCGAATCCCGAGCATCATCAAAGTCTTGCACCATGTTTTCCATCCCGGTACCATGCTCGTCGGTGCGAAGACGATCCACCTCAGCTCGGTCACGTTGGGCAGACTCACCATGAAATGTCCACACCGTATAATCGGGCGTAAAACCACTCTTCTGCAGGTGTTTTCCCATTTCAGCCTCTGTCCTCTTTTCCCAATTGTCGCACCGTAAACAGGGGCACCAGGTTTTCCTCTGGCCATTTGCAAATGCGGCTCGCACAAACCCCTTGGTTTTTGTGAACCATTCAGTGCTCCATTTGTTCTGACCAGTGTGACCAGTGTACATCCACGCACGATCACTCATCTTGACTTTCAGAGCTACTAGACACACAACAAATATATATATATATAATTCACCATGTATGTATTCATCAGTTGATCTACTTTGTCAATTTTATTACGTCCATGCAACCTACACTCTAATAGGTAATGATAGGTCCTAATCCCACCCGAGTATGTTTAGATTGGGTTCATTTTCCCATGCTATGCCCCGGATCCTACGCAAAATTTCGGCAGCACCTCCCCGCTGTTCTCCTGATACACGTCTCTGCAATAAACAGAGAGGATGTGTACCCGGAGAACAACAGGGGAGGCACTGACGAAATTTATGCGTCGGATCCGGAGCAAAGCATATGGGAAAACAAACCCAATCTAAACATACTCGGGCTGTCCATGGATAGCGTTGGACAATTCGAAAGAATCAAGGTTATAAATATGCAAATGCATGCATATTTATAACTATGACGCTTT
>NW_025282685.1:0-1181 GCF_018294505.1 Triticum aestivum
AACACCGGGGTGCATTTATGTGTCGCTCATCAACACTCGCAGTTTTGGCCGATTCTGGCCCGTTTCGTGGAGTATTACACACTGTTTTGGAGTATCGAAGTGATTTCAACGATTAACGAACCGCGGGTGCGTTTACGTTTCGGTCATCAACACTTACACTTTTGTCCGATTCTTGCCTTTTTTTGTATACTATTACTCACTGTTTTGGGGTCCCGGAGTGATTTCAACGATTAACGAACCCCGGCGTGCGTTTACGTGTCGGTCATCAACACTCACAGTTTTGGCCGATTCTGGCCCGTTTCGTGGACTATTACTCACTTTTTTGGGGCCCCGGAGTGATTTCCACGATTAACGAACCCCTAGGTGCGCTTACGGGTTGGTTATCAACACTCGCGGTTTTTGTCGATTCTGACCCGTTTCGTGGACTGTTACTCACCTTTTGGTGCCCCAAAGCGATTTCCATGGTTGTTGAACCCCAAGGTGCGCTTAAGTGTAGGTCATCAACAATCACAGTTTGGGCCGATTCTTGCCCGTTTCTTCGACTATTACTTAGTTATGGGGGTCCCGAAATGACCCCGGGTTGTGTTTACGTGTCGGTCAACAACACTCACAATTTTGGCCAATTCTAACGTGTTTTGTGGACTATTACTCACTGTTTTCAGGTCCCGAAGTGATTTCCATAGTTGTTGAACCCCAAGGCGCGCTTACGTGTCGATCATCAATACTCATAGTTTTGGCTGATTCTGGCCCGTATCATGGACTATTACTCACTTTTTTGGGCCCCCGGAGTGATTTCCACGATTAACGAACCACGGGGTGCATTTACGTGTCGGTCATCAACACTCATAGTTTTGGCCGATTCTGGCCCGTTTCTTGGACTATTACTCTGTTTTTGGGTCTCGGCGTGATTTCCATGTTTGACGAACACCGGGGTGCATTTATGTGTCGCTCATCAACACTCGCAGTTTTGGCCGATTCTGGCCCGTTTCGTGGAGTATTACGCACTGTTTTGGAGTATCGAAGTGATTTCAACGATTAACGAACCGCGGGTGCGTTTACGTTTCGGTCATCAACACTTACACTTTTGTCCGATTCTTGCCTTTTTTTGTATACTATTACCCACTGTTTTGGGGTCCCGGAGTGATTTCAACGATTAACGAACCCCGGCGTGCGTTTACGTG
>NW_025282686.1:0-1181 GCF_018294505.1 Triticum aestivum
GTGTTCGTCAATCGTGGAAATCACTCCGGGACCCCAAAACTGAGTAATAGTCCAAGGATCGGGCCAGAATCAGCCAAACTGTGATTATTGATGACCGACACGTAAACACACCATAGGGTTAAACAACCATGGAAATCGCTTTGGGACCCCAAAACAGTGAGTAATAGTCCATGAAACGGGTCAGAATTGACAAAAGCCGCGAGTGTTGATGACCGACACCTAAACGCATCCCGGGGTTCGTCAATCGTGGAAATTACTACGGGACCTCAAAACAGTGAGTAATAGTCCAAGAAACGGGCCAGAATCGGCCAAAACTGCGAGTGTTGATGACCGACACGTAAGCGCACCTTCGGGTTCAATAACTATGGAAATCGCTTCGGGCCCAAAATTGGTGAGTAATAGTCAACCAAACGGGTCAGAATTGGCTAAACTGTGAGTGTTGACGACGGACACGTAAATGCACCCCGGGGATCGTCAATCGTGGAAATCGCTCTGGGACCCCAAAACGTTGAGTAATAGTGCATGAAACGGACCAGAATAGGCCAAAATTGTGAGTGTTGATGACCGAAACGTAAACGTACCCTGGGGTTCATCAATCGTGGAAATCACTTCGTGACCCCAAAACTGAGTAATAGTCCAAGAAACGGGCCAGAATCGGCCCAAACTGCGAGTCTTGACGACCAACATATAAGCACAACTTGGGGTTCGACAATCATGGAAATCGCTTTGGGACCCCAAAATGGTGAGTAATACTCCATGAAAGAGCTCAGAATCTGACAAACCTAGGATTATTGATGAACGATTCATAAACGTACCGCGGAGTTCATCAATCATGGAAATCTCTCAGGGACCCCAAATTAATGAGTAATAGTCCATAAAAAGGGCCAGAATCGGCCCAAACTGCGAGTCTTGACGACCAACACCATAAGCACAACTTGGGGTTCGACAACCATGGAAATAGCTTTGGGACCCCAAAATGGTGAGTAATAGTCGAAGAAACGGGCCAGAATCGGCCAAAACTACGATTTTTCATGACCAACACGTAAACGCACCCCGGGATTCGTGAATCATGGAAATCATTTAGGGACACCAAATCAATGAGTGATAGTCCACGAAACGGGCCAGAATCAGCCAAAACTGCGAGTGTTGATGACCGACACCTAAACACACCCCGGTGTTCG
>NW_025282687.1:0-1181 GCF_018294505.1 Triticum aestivum
TCTGGTTCATCTGGGTGATGGGCTAGAGTGAAATGATTATGTCGGTAATGAGAGTGGTGTGGTGAACACGATTTGGTAAAGGTATCGATGAGAGGCCATGTAGGAGTACATGGTGGGTTGTTTCATTGAAACCGACCTTAAGCACTGAGATCTGTATGTGTGATTTAAGAATCAGCTACTACCATGCATTGGGCCCGAAACCAATGGACCCTCTCGGCTTCTTATTCACCCTAGTTCTCCGTCCAGGAGTTGCAAGTAGTTTCTGGTGTTTGTAGCCTACTGGAGGCCGTGGACAGCGCTGACCGTAGGGGTGGGCTGTGATGCGGTAGGTACGTGGCCGGGTGTACCGAATACCCGTTAGGTATCTCGGGAACCATGTTCACATCGTTCGGGGCCGTATGGGAAACCTCGGCCGGACTCCCTGCGGATGGAACCTGGATAGGCGATAAACCTGGACTGGAGGCTTAGGTGATTAGGTAGGTCGTGGCCGACACCCACGTTGGGCTTCCGCTTGAAGGTTGCCGAGTACATGTCGTGTAAGCGACGATAAGTGGTGAGAGCGTGTATGAAGAAGTACACCCCTGCAGGGTTAACATGATCTATTCGAATAGCCGCGTCCGCGGTAAAGGACTACTTGGTTGCCTATACAGTTCATAGACAAGTAAATGGAAACTGTTAAAAGCCTCAAGATAAGTGTGAGTGCCGAGGATGGCTCTTCCGTAGGAAGACGGAGGTGGATCCTCGGTAGTGTATTAAAGTGGTGAGTAGTGGACTCGTGTGCGCAAAACCATTTCAAGTTGGAGTATCGTAGGATAGCCTAGCCAAGAGTCAAAGCTGGCTTGCTGCAATAACTCCACCAACCCTTCTTGATACTATGCATGTATGTAGGATCTGATGTAAGTCTTGCTGAGTACCTTTGTACTCATGTTGCTATAATCTACATTTTTACAGAAGACGCTGCAACCCCTTCTGATGGGTTCTATGTAGACGTTGACATCAACGAGTAGGCTAAAGACCCAGGTGGTGACCCTGAGCTTGTGATGGACCACGTAGTATAGCTAGGCTTTCCAAGCCTCTTTTATTTTACTAGTTGTCTGTACTCAGACAAGTTACTTCCGCTGCTGGCTTGTATGACTGTATGACTTGTATGTTGGGTCGTGAGACCCGTACCTTTGTGTATG
>NW_025282688.1:0-1181 GCF_018294505.1 Triticum aestivum
CCCGAAGGGACAGACACAGGAACGAAGAAGGACACATGCCGGCCAGCCTAAGTGTTCCGGAGCAGTAGCAAGCTACCATGGCTCAGTGGAAACACTAGGAGACATTTCCCGGTAAGAGAGGCTACTAAAGATAAACAACTAGATGGTCAGATCCCACACATACCAAGCATTTCAATAACATACACACAATATGCTCGATATGTGCATTACAACATGGCATCACAAAATGACTCTACGACTCAAGTAGTTTATTCAATAGGCTCCGAGGAGCGAGATATTACAAACATGGGTCTCATGACCCAACACTCAGAGCATACAAGTCAAAGCACAAGCGGAAGCTATCATGTCTGAGTACAGACATCTATAAATGAAAAAGGCTGAGAAGCCTGACTATCTACCAGATCCTGCCGAGGGCACAAGATCGTAGCTGAGGTAACAAGCTAAACGTCGAAGTCCACGCGGAACTACTAGCGAGACCGAAGTCTCTCTGCAAAAACATAAATAGACAAACGTGAGTACAAATGTACCCAGCAAGACTTACATCAGAACTAACTACATATGCTTCATTATCAACAAAGGGGATGGTGGGGTTTAACTGCAGCAAGCCAGCTTTGACTCGGTGGCTATCCTGAACTATGACTGCAAGTAACTCTTTTGAGGTGGCGCACACGAGTCCACATATTCCCCATATCAATACACCACTATGGAATCGCTCCCGTCTCCCTACGAGAACGCCATCCATAGCACTCACGCTTATCTTGCGTATTTTAGAGTATCCACTTTCACTTGTCTATGAACTGATATAAGCAACCCAGAAGTCCTTTTCCGCGGACACGGCTATTCGAATAGATGATGTTAACCCTGCAGGGGTGTACTTCTTCATACATGTTTCCACCACTTAGCGTCTGCACACGACATGTGCTCGGCAGACTTCAAGCGAAAGCCGACGTGGGTGTAGACCACGACCTACCTAAACACTCAAGTCTCTAGTCCAGGTTTATCGCCTATTCGGGTTCCATCCATGAGGAGATCCGGCCGGAGTTTCGCTCACAGCCCCAAACGATGTGAACAGGGTTCCGTGACACCAAACGGGCGCCCGGTTTACCCGGCCACGTGCCTACCGCATCATAGCCCACCCCTACGGTCAGCGCTGTCCACGGCCTCCAGCATACTACAAACAC
>NW_025282689.1:0-1181 GCF_018294505.1 Triticum aestivum
CATGGGCACTTCAATGTTTTTTAAACTTATTTGTTCTCCAGACTATTTTTCGTTCAGTATGCAGCATTGAAAGCGACGTCATCAATTTCCAACATGTTGTGCCATCATTTGCTATTTTTCAGTCATTTACCGATTTGTTTAGAGAGCTAAATGACCGTGAAATTGAAAATCACTACAAAATGAACTCTGAAAATGTTGGAACTTGGCATGGTATCATTATTTCACCCGCATAGCATGTGCAAAAGAGTAGAGAGGGTCACGGCGAAAACTGGACGCACTTCGTGTACAAACTGGACAATCTATTTCGGAGTATCAGGGTCTCGGACGAGAACTCAACTGTTACACGGGCACTTCAATGTTTTTTAAACTTATTTGAACTCCAGACTATGCAGCATTCAAAGCGAAGTCATCAATTTCGAACATGTTCTGACATCATTTGTTGTTTTTCAGTCATTTACCGATTTGTTTAGAGAGCTAAACGACCGAGATATTGAAAATCACTACAAAATGAACGCTGAAAATGTTGGAACTTAGCATGGTATCATCATTTCCCCTGCATAGCATGTGCAAAAGAGTAGAGATGGTCACGGCGAAAACTGGACGCACTTCGTGTACAAACTGGACAATCTCTTTCGGAGTATCAGGGTTTCGGACGAGAACTCATCTGTTACACGGGCACTTCAATGTTTTTTAAACTTATTTGATCTCCAAACTATTGTTGCGTTCAGTATGCAGCATTCAAAGCGACATCATCAATTTCCAACCTGTTGTGACATCATTTGCTATTTTTCAGTCATTTACCGATTTGTTTAGAGAGCTAAATGACCGTGAAATTGAAAATCACTACAAAATGAACTCTGAAAATGTTGGAACTAGGCATGGTATCATCATTTCACCCGCATAGCATGTGCAAAAGAGTAGAGAGGGTCACGGCGAAAACTGGACGCACTTCGTGTACAAACTGGACAATCTCTTTCGGAGTATCAGGGTTTCGGACGAGAACTCATTTGTTACACGGGCACTTCAATGTTTTTTGAACTTATTTGAACTCCAGAATATTTTTGCGTTTAGTATGCAGCATTCAAAGTGACGTCATCAATTTCCAACACGTTCTGACGTCATTTGCTGTTTTTCAGTCATTTACCGATTTGCTTAGAGAGCTAAATGAGCGAGAAATTGAA
>NW_025282690.1:0-1181 GCF_018294505.1 Triticum aestivum
ATGCTCGTAATGTTGTCTTATTCGTGGTTGATCCCTCGAGCATACACCATTACATCTTTGGTCTGACCAATGCTATCACCGTGTTCACTTAACTATGGAATTCCTTTTAAAAGGAAACCTAGATGAATTGTTGTTGAGCCCATTGGCAACATCCTTATCTCCTCCATGATGTTGTTGAACATTAAGCTAGTGTTGGAAACTTTTGAAAGCATTTTCTTCATGCTAGCTCATGAAGTATTTGTTTGATGAAAGGAGTGACTTCCTCTTATACACGTGCATTTGGTGAAAGTTGCCGCCGTGAATTTGAGAAAGATTGTTTTGTTTCCTTTGGAATCATCCCAAATCAGTCATGCACACGTGCGAAGTATTCTGTAGTCTGGAGACTTGCAACCTTCATTCTATATGTGTCCCTAGCACACTAAGCCACTGATTGACTTGTTCAAGGAAAAGAAGTCTATGCTTGGGCCCTAATCCATGGACTTGCGTAAAGACTTCGATATCCTCGATGATGGTTCTCCACCTGAACTCGGTAGTGTTTAATTATAAGACTGCTACGTGGCCATGCTTGTCTGGGACAACGTGTTCGCATGTTTGTAGCAGAACCAGCTCATGTTTTGGAGCTTACTATCGTAGCTCACTCCCCGAGAATCCCGCAACATTATCTCGTCGATTTGTGTTGCAAACTTTCATTTTTCTTTCTAGACTTGATGAGTCTGGGATATCCTGACACCAACCAGATCTGAATCTCAGGCAGATGTGATGGTTGGAACATTTCCCAAGAATTATAATATTGGTCTCTCAATAACCGGCAAGGTGGATGTCGTGGCCAACACACCCATCCGGTAGACCTATTATTATAGTATCTTGTTTGAGGAAGTTGGCCACCTCCCCATAGGGATTTTGTAGGATTACTCCCTAGTTGCCCCTATGGATTTCTGTGTTCCGAAGTCCGACCTTTTTACTTGATGTTCTAGATATCAAACCATATCTATGGGTGGATTACGCTAGCACATCAAGGAGAACATTAGAAGCGGAGTGCTAAATGTCTCTCGGTCGATCATCCAGATTTTATTTGCTTGGCCTCGCTAAGGTGAAATCTGAGAAAGTGTTATCCTCCTTCGCATCTGCATCGTCCATCGCTATTCATCATGGTAGTATGTTGTGTTGTCAGCACCCTTGAC
>NW_025282691.1:0-1181 GCF_018294505.1 Triticum aestivum
ATCTACCACGGTTACAGAACGATGTGGTCCAATGCCTTGTCAGTTTCGAGTTGGTGTTCCCACCATCCTTCTTCGATATTATGACGCACCTCCTGGTCCACCTAGTCGAAGAGATTTCCATTCTCGGTCCTGTATTTCTACACAATATGTTCCCCTTTGAGAGGTTCATGGGAGTATTAAAGAAATATGTTCGTAACCGTGCTAGGCCAGAAGGAAGCATCGTCAAGGGCTATGGAAATGAGGAGGTAATTGAGTTCTGTATTGACTATGTTCCTGACCTTAAGCCGATTGGTATTCCTCAATCGCGGCACGAGGGGAGACTAAGTGGAAAAGGCAAGATCGGAAGGGAATCCACGATATGTATGGACGGTCATTCTATGACTGAAGCACACCACACAGTTCTGCAAAATTCCAGCTTGGTGGCTCCGTACTTCGAGCAACACAAGAATATTTTACGCTCGGACAACCCGGGGAAGCCTGAATCCTGGATTAGAAAGGCCCACATGGAGACTTTCGGCAGCTGGTTGCGAAAACATTTAATGAATGACAATGATGTTGGAGATCAGCTGTACATGTTGGCCAAGAAACCATCTTCGACTATAACGACTTTCCAAGGGTACGAGATAAATGGGAATACATTTTACACCATCGCCCAAGATAAAAAGAGCACCAACCAAAACAGTGGTGTCCGCTTTGATGCAGCAACCGAGAATGGGCAAAAGGTCACATATTATGGTTACATAGAGGAGATATGGGAACTTGACTATGGACCCTCTTTTAAGGTCCCTTTGTTCCGGTGCAAATGGTTCAAGCTAACAGGAGGTGGGGTAAAGGTGGACGAGCAATACGGAATGACAATGGTGGATTTCAACAATCTTGGTTACCTTGACGAACCATTCGTCCTTGCCAAAGATGTCGCTCAGGTTTTTTATTTGAAGGACATGAGTAGCAAACCGAGGAAACGGAAAGATAAGAAAACGATCAGTACATCATGCGATGATCCAAAGCGCCACATTGTTCTTTCAGGGAAAAGAAACATCGTGGGAGTGGAGGACAAGACAGACATGTCAGAAGATTATAATATGTTTGGTGAAATTCCGCCCTTCAAAGTGAACACTGACCCAAGCATTAAGTTAAATGATGAGGATGCTCCATGGATACGGCACAATCGTAAGCAAGCA
>NW_025282692.1:0-1181 GCF_018294505.1 Triticum aestivum
GCGTGTTTGGTCGATTGTGACCCGTTTCGTGGACTATTACTCACCGTCTTGGGGTCCCGTAGTGATTTCCATAGTTATTGAACCCCAAGGTGTACTTACGTGTCGGTCATCAACACTCACGTTTTTGGTCGATTGTGACCCGTTTCGTGGACTATTACTCATCGTTTTGGGGTCCCATAATGATTTCCATAGTTACTGAACCCCAAGGTGCACTTACGTGTCGGTCATCAACACTCGTGTTTTTTAGCGATTCTGACCCGTTTCGTGGACTATTAATTATTGTTTGTGTGTCCCGGAGCGATTTCCATGGTTGTCGAATCCCAAGAAGTGCTTACGTGTTGGTTGTCAAGACTCGTAGTTCGGGCCGATTCTGACCCGTTTCTTGGACTATTACTCGGTTTCGGGGTCTCGAAGTGATTTCCACGATTGACGAACCCCAGGGTGTGTCTACGTGTCGGTCATCACCACTCGCATTATTTGTTGATTGTGACCCGTTCGTGGACTATTACTCACCATTTTGGGGTCCCGTAGCAATTTCTATAGTTGTTGAACCCCAAGGTGAACTTACGTGTCAGTCATCAACACTCGCATTTTTTGTCGATTGTGACCCGTTTCGTGGACTATTACTCACCGTTTTGGGGTCCCATAGTGTTTTCCATAGTTGTTGAACCCCAAGGTGCACTTACCTGTCGGTCATCAACAATCGCAGTTTTGGCCGATTCTGGCCCGTTTCATGGACTATTACTCACTATTTTGGGGTCTCGAAGTGATTTGCATGATTGACGAACCCCGAGGTACGTCTACGTGTGGGTCATCAACAATCTCGGTTTTTGGTGATTGTGACCCGTTTCATGGACTATTACTGACCGTTTTGGGGCCTGTAGCAATTTCCATAGTTGTTGAATCCCAAGGTGCATTTACGTGTCGGTCATCAACACACGCGGTTTTGGCCGATTGTGACCCGTTTCATGGACTATTACTCACCGTTTTGGGGTCCCATAGTGATTTCCATAGTTACTGGAACCCAAGGTGCACTTACCTGTCGGTCATCAACAATCGCAGTTTTGGCCGATTCTGGCCCGTTTCATGGACTATTACTGACCGTTTTGGGGCCTGTAGCAATTTCCATAGTTGTTGAACCCCAAGGTGCATTTACGTGTCGGTCATCAACACTCGCGCTT
>NW_025282693.1:0-1181 GCF_018294505.1 Triticum aestivum
GTGAAATTTTAGAAAACGTATATACAATGTAAATAAATGTTTGCAGAATTTTCGAAAAACCAACTTCTAGACATAATAAACAAATAACTTCTAGACAACCTATTTGTTTATGTATATGCTGAAAATCAACTTCTAGACAACCTATTTATTTATGTATATGCTCAAAATCAACTTGTAAATAATAACTCTGCGAAAAAGTTATTTTGTATATGCTCAAAATCAACTTCTAGAAAACCTATATACTTCTAGACAATCAAATTGGCATAATTTAATTAGGAACTAAGTATGAATGATTGTCTAGAAGTTGATATACAGGTTGTGTTTCTTACAATCTTGTGTACCATGCACATACATATTTTCAGTAAAAAGTCATAATTTTGAAATTTTGGCTCTGTTTCTCCAAAGGGAATATATGCTTCTCAATAGAAATCTCTTCCTAAGTACAGAGTTTATCGTATTTCCAACTTGCACATATCAAGGATAGCCGGGGAATATTTTGCTCACAAGGGGCGGTTTAAACGCACAAGTGTTGATTGCCTTCTTTATTCAAGTCGGCGGTCCAATCTCATAGCAAAATTTCTTATCCGACAAATTCCTTCTTCAAAGAAGCTACCAGAATACATGGCTCCACTTCATCATTGCTCTTGCGCTTCCTACTAGAAGAGGGTGCTTCGTGTTGATTTTGAGCATCTGTAATGGCAAGATAAAATGGTAAACACACAGTTTTGCTGACAATTCAATCAGTATCAAAAGATGCAGTCTATCACGACAGTTCCTAGTGCCAGAAGGTGGTATTGTCAGATGCCAGTTCAGTAGGATAGAGAAGCACTAAAGTTACTACTAGTAAAATTTCAGTTTCATCAAATATGATATGTTATGGTGATTGTGATACATGAGATCCCAGGGCCAGCACTCCTGATGGAAGTCATGGACATGAGCATGTTCTCTGCAACAACAGGTGACAAGCAAAAGAAACTGCAAGTTCATTCATACCTCCGCAAGCATATGTTTGGGGTGTGGTGGGTCGATCACACGGAGAAGTAGGCACCAACGCAGCAGGTGGCCATGGCATTTGGAAAGGGTACGCCATGGTTCGATGACAACGGAACTTATCCATGAGGCTCAGGTCCTTGAGATCAATGACAAAGTGAGAAAATTTGCAACTCATACAGTAAACAATT
>NW_025282694.1:0-1181 GCF_018294505.1 Triticum aestivum
CCAAGCGTTCATAACGTCTTGGTTCTCAGGGATTGGTGCTTCACCTAGCGGTGCTTCTAAGACATAATCTTTCTTGGCTGCTATGAGGATGATCCTCAGGTTCCGGACCCAGTCCGTATAGTTGCTGCCATCATCTTTCAGCTTGGTTTTCTCTAGGAACGCGTTGAAATTGAGGACAACGTGGGCCATTTGATCTACAATACATAGTGTAAAGATTTAGACTAAGTTCATGATAATTAAGTTCATATAATCAAATTATTTAATGAACTCCCACTCAGATTGACATCCCTCTAGTCATCTAAGTGAAACATGATCCGAATTTGACTAGGCCGTGTCCGATCATCACGTGAGACGGACTAGTCAAGATCGGTGAACATCTCCATGTTGATCGTATCTTCTATACGACTCATGCTCGACCTTTCGGTCCTCCGTGTTCCGAGGCCATGTCTGTACATGCTAGGCTCGTCAAGTTAACCTAAGTGTATTGCGTGTGTTCCGAGGCCATGTCTGTACATGCTAGGCTCGTCAACACCCGTTGTATTCGAATGTTAGAATCTATCACACCCGATCATCACGTGGTGCTTCGAAACAACGAACCTTCGCAACGGTGCACAGTTAGGGTGAACACTTTCTTGAAATTATTATAAGGGATCATCCTACTTACTACCGTCATTCTAAGCAAATAAGATGCAAAAACATGATAAACATCACATGCAATCAAATAGTGACATGATATGGCCAATATCATCATGCTCCTTTGATCTCCATCTTCGGGGCACCATGATCATCTTTGTCACCGGCATGACACCATGATCTCCATCATCATGATCTCCATCATTGTGTCTTCATGAAGTCGTCACGCCAACGATTACTTCTACTTCTATGGCTAACGCGTTTAGCAATAAAGTAAAGTAATTTACATGGCGTTTATTTAATGACACGCAGGTCATACAAAATAATAAAGACAACTCCTATGGCTCCTGCCGGTTGTCATACTCATCGACATGCAAGTCGTGATTCCTATTACAAGAATATGATCAATCTCATACATCACATATATCATTCATCACATCTTCTGGCCATATCACATCACATAACACTTGCTGCAAAAACAAGTTAGACGTCCTCTAATTGTTGTTGCAAGTTTTTACGTGGTTTGTAGGTTTCTAGCAAGAACGTTT
>NW_025282695.1:0-1181 GCF_018294505.1 Triticum aestivum
GAAGAAATACAATCAATGCAATGCACAACATGATGCATGATCATGACATGGCAATATGTTGTGATTTGAGCTAATGCAACTAGCAGCAAGTTAAATGGAGTTGGTTTGAACACTAGGGTCAAATTCAAACTCCATATGTGCTTTCTTAAATGCCACTTATATGATTTGTCCTAAACAGCAAGGTTAAGTTGCTCTAACATGCATGAAACCAGTGCAGATGGATAGATTGGATTTTTCTGATCATTTTTCATATATAATTTGTTTCATTTGGAGCTACGGTTGAATTTCTATGAATTTTAGAAGTTTAGGGCATTTTCTGGAATTCTTGAATTATTTTAAATCCAGAAAATGATTTTCTGCGTCAGCCTGACGTCAGTGTGACGTCAGCAGGTCAACAGCGCTGGCCAGGGTCAAACCTGACGTGTGGGGTCCACACGTCAGTGACACAGGGGTTAATCTGGTTTAACTGTTCTAAACTGAAACTTAAATAGAGTTAGTTAGGGCGTGGGGCCCGTATGTCAGTGACCCAGGGTTCATTAGCTTAGTGCTAATTAGCGGTTAGGCCGTCGTTTAGCCGGCGGCGACAGCACGCACGGCGGAGGCTCACCGGAATTCCTCCTCCGGCGGCCTAAAGCGCGGCGGAGGGCATCTACGCGTTGCTCGTGCTCGTCCGCATCGAGCAGTCAAGCAGCAGTGGCTAGGGCGGCCCGTAGCGATGGCAATGGCGAAAAGTGCGGTGGCCGGAGCTCGGTGGTGCACGAGCGCAGTGCACGGCTCGCCCTCGAGGGAACCAGGTAGCTAGGCCGCACCTAGGGGGCCCTAGGAGCACGGTGGCCAGCACAGATGGGCGTGGTAAGCTCGGAGGTGAGCGGGAGGTCGGCCATGGCGGACGACGGCCTCGGGAGCTCATGGGCGGTGGCTAGAGGAAGCTAGCGAGAGGGGAAGGTGAGGGGAAAAGCTCAGGGGCTCACGGTGATGTCGGTAGTGTGGTCGGTGGGCTCGGGGACGCGGAGACGGCGGCAAATCGACGGCGGCGATCCTCGGTGGCCGAGGAGGGGAACGGCGGAGCTGGCGGCATCCAGGGCTTCCGCGCCTTCCTTCTTGGTGAGGGAGGAAAAGGGGAACGAGGCGGGGCTTCCTGGCACGTCGGCAAGGCGAGGGGGAGGCGGTGGCCGTAGCAG
>NW_025282696.1:0-1181 GCF_018294505.1 Triticum aestivum
TTAGACACTTTTCTACCCGAGGAAGCAATGTGGAGGAAGGAGGGAATCACGTTTGTCCTCTCTGGACAACAGCTTCCCTTCTCTCTCCCAGCCTCTCTCTCTCCCCTCTGCACCCCAGAGCATCCCAGGCTCTTTCCAGGTTTTGCCCCCTTCCACTGTAGCCTCCAGACAGAAAAGGACGCGCGCGCGACGCGGAAAACCCGCGGATGCCGGCCAAAGTCGCGCTCTGGAGCGCCTGCCAGAGCGCCGACCGTTGACACCGCGCCTCCCGACCGCCTCGTGCCTTCCCATCGCGCCAGTTGATGTGTCTTGACGTCTGCGACACGCCGCCGTGCCGTCCCCATTGTCTCTCCCTCTCTCTCCCCTCCTGCAGCGCGTGCCCGACGCCGTCCGGCTCGGCCAATGGCCGGCCTCACACGCGCGGGCGCCAGAACACTCCCCCGCTCTCTCTCCTCCTCCCTGGGGCCCTACTCCATCCCCACGAGCGCCGTGGACAGCTCCAACCTCTCTCCAACGGCTTCCAGAGCCGATCCCGCGGGCGCCCGTAGGCCACGCCCACGGTGAACCGCGGCCAGCCTATATAAGGCGCTCCCGAGCCCTTCTCTTCCTCCCTGTCGCCCCTCCACACACCCAATCCACCCCCGGAACCACCCACTTCTCTCCAGAGCCGCCCGAGCTCGAGATCGAGCTCGAGCTCCGCCGCCTCGGGTCGCCGTCGATCTGCGGGTACAGGCCTCCTCCACTCCTTTTCTCTCTCGAACTGGACTCCCCTCGCCTCACTGATGCTTTCCCCTCTCTTTCCCCCTCGTTTTGCAGCCGGAAACGGCCGGAACCACCGGCGCCCGAAGCACCTCCGCCGCGGGACCTCGTCGCCGGCGAAGCAGGCCACCCCGGCGACCGTCTCCACCACCACCAGAACCGCGACTCGCTCCTGAGTCCAACGGTAGCCTCCGCGCCCCTTCCCGTGCCCTGTATCGCCGCCGGCGAGCTCGCCGTCGCCTCTGGCCGGAGGTAGACGACGGCCGCCGTGGGGCCGGCCCGTCAGCCACACGCCCTGACGGGTGGGATCCACCCGTCAGGTTTAAAACGTGCGCGCGCGCGCACCGATCCGCCGTCGGCTGAAGGCGTATTCAGCCTTTACGCCTTCGATGTGGCGGCCGCGTGGGCTGGGTTTCCCCCCC
>NW_025282697.1:0-1181 GCF_018294505.1 Triticum aestivum
AATATGCTCGATATGTGCAAATACAACGAAGCATCACAACATGACTCTATGACACAAATACTTTATTTAAGGCTCAGGGAGCCATACATATCATACACAAAGGTACGGATCTCACGACCCAACATACAAGTCATACAGTCATACAAGCCAACAGCGGAAGTACTTTGTCTGGGTACAGACAACTAGTAAAATAAAAGAGGCTTGGAAGCCTAACTATACTACGTGGTCCATCACAAGCTCAGGGTCACCACCTGGGTCTTTAGCCTACTCGTTGATGTCAACGTCTACATAGAACCCATCAGAAGGGGTTGCAGCGTCTTCTATAAAAATGTAGATTATAGCAACATGAGTACAAAGGTACTCAGCAAGACTTACATCAGATCCTACATACATGCATAGTATCAAGAAGGGTCGGTGGAGTTATTGCAGCAAGCCAGCTTTGACTCTTGGCTAGACTATCCTATGATACTCCAACTTGAAATAGTTTTGCGCACACGAGTCCACTACTCACCACTTCAATACACTACCGAGGATCCACCTCCGTCTTCCTACGGAAGAGCCATCCTCAGCACTCACACTTATCTTGAGGCTTTTAACAGTTTCCATTTACTTGTCTATGAACTGTATAGGCAACCAAGTAGTCCTTTACCGCGGACGCGGCTATTCGAATAGATCATGATAACCCTGCAGGGGTGTACTTCTTCATACACGCTCTCACCTCTTACCATCGCTTACACGACATGTACTCGGCAACCTTCAAGCGGAAGCCCAACGTGGGTGTCGGCCACGACCTACCTAATCACCTAAGCCTCCAGTCCAGGTTTATCGCCTATTCAGGTTCCATCCGCAGGGAGTCCGGCCGAGGTTTCCCATACGGCCCCGAACGATGTGAACAGGGTTCCCGAGATACCTAACGGGTATTCGGTACACCGTGCCACGTACCTACCGCATCACAGCCCACCCCTACGGTCAGCGCTGTCCACGGCCTCCAGTAGGCTACAAACACCAGAAACTACTTGCAACTCCTGGACGGAGAACTAGGGTGAATAAGAAGTCGAGAGGGTCCATTGGTTTCGGGCCCAATGCATGGTAGTAGCTGATTCTTAAATCACACATACAGATCTCAGTGCTTAAGGTCGGCTTCAATGAAACAACCCACCATGTACTCCTACATGGCCTCT
>NW_025282698.1:0-1181 GCF_018294505.1 Triticum aestivum
AAATCAAGAAAGAACATCAAGTGTTGATGGTCAATAAGACCACTAAGTTCAAGAAGGGCAAGGGTAAGAAGAACTTCAAGAAGGACGGCAAAGATGTTGCCGCGCCTGGTAAGCCAGTTACCGGGAAGAAGTCAAAGAATGGACCCAAGCCTGAGACTGAGTGCTTTTATTGCAAGGGGAAGGGTCACTGGAAGCGGAACTGCCCCAAATACTTAGCGGATAAGAAGGCCGGCAACACCAAAGGTATATTTGATATACATGTGATTGATGTGTACCTTACCAGTAATCATAGTAACTCCTGGGTATTTGATACCGGTGCCGTTGCTCATATTTGTAACTCACAGCAGGAGCTGCGGAATAAACGGAGACTGGCAAAGGACGAGGTGACGATGCGCGTCGGGAATGGTTCCAAAGTCGATGTGATCGCCGTCGGCACGCTGCCTCTACATTTACCTGCGGGATTAGTTTTGAACCTCAATAATTGTTATTTAGTGCCAAGTTTGAGCATGAACATTGTATCTGGATCTCGTTTAATACGAGATGGCTACTCATTTAAGTCTGAGAATAATGGTTGTTCGATTTATATGAGAGATATGTTTTATGGTCATGCTCCGATGGTCAATGGTTTATTCTTAATGAATCTCGAGCGTAATATTACACATGTTCATAGTATAGATGCCAAAAGATTTAAAGTTGATAACGATAGTCCCACATACTTGTGGCACTGCCGCCTTGGTCACATTGGTGTCAAGCGCATGAAGAAGCTCCATGCTGATGGACTTTTAGAGTCTCTTGATTATGAATCATTTGACACGTGCGAACCCTGCCTCTTAGGTAAAATGACCAAGACTCCGTTCTCCGGAACAATGGAGCGAGCAACCAACTTGTTGGAAATCATACATACCGATGTGTGCGGTCCAATGAGCGTTGAGGCTCGCGGAGGATATCGTTATGTTCTCACTCTCACAGATGACTTGAGTAGATATGGGTATGTCTACTTAATGAAACACAAGTCTGAGACCTTTGAAAAGTTCAAGGAATTTCAGAATGAGGTGGAGAATCAACGTGACCGAAAGATAAAATTCTTACGATCAGATCGTGGAGGAGAATACTTAAGTCACGAATTTGGTACACACTTAAAGAAATGTGGAATCGTTTCACAGCTCACGCCGCCTGGAACA
>NW_025282699.1:0-1181 GCF_018294505.1 Triticum aestivum
CGGAGTTGTTTCCACTATTGACGAACCCCGGGGTGCGTTTACGCGTCGGTCATCAACACTCACATATTCCGCCGATTCTAGTCCGTTTCGTGCACTATTACTCAGCATTTTCGGGACCCAGAGCGATTTCCACGATTGATGAACCCCGGGGTGCGTTTATGTGACCGTCATCAACAGTCACAGTTTTTGCCAATTCTGACCTGCTTCGTGGACTATTACTAACCGTTTTGGGGTCCCAAAGAGATTTCCATAGTTGTTGAACCCCAAGGTGTGCTTACGCGTTGGTCATCAACACTCCCAGTTTTGGCCGATTCTGGCCCGTTTCATGGACTATAACTCACCGTTTTGGGGTCCCAAAGCGATTTCCATGGTTGTCGAACTCCAAGGTGCGCTTACGTGTCTGTTATAAACAACCATAGTTTGGGCCGATTCTGGCCTGTTTCTTGGACTATTACTCTATTTTGGGGTCTCGGAGTCATTTCTATGATTGACTAACCCCGGGGTGCGTTTACGTGTCGGTCATCAACACTCACCTATTCGGCCGATTCAAGTCCGTTCCGTGCACTATTACTCAGCGTTTTGGGGACCCAGAGCGATTTCCACGATTGATGAACCCCGGGGTGCGTTTATGTGTCCGTCATCAACACTCACAGTTTTGGCCAATTCTGACCTGTTTCGTGGACTATTACTCACCGTTTTGGGGTCCCGTAGCGATTTCCATAGTTGTTGAACCCCAAGATGTGCTTACGTGTTGGTCAACAACACTCGCAGTTTTGGCCGATTCTGGCCCGTTTCATGGACTATTACTCACCGTTTTCGGGTCCCAAAGCGAATTCCATGGTTGTCAAACTCCAAGGTGCACTTACGTGTCAGTCATCAACAATCACAGTTTGGGTCGATTCTGGCCCGTTTCTTGGACTCTTACTCTATTTTGGGTATTGGAGTCATTTCCACGATTGACGAACCCCGGGGTGCGTTTACGTGTCGGTCATCAACACTCACATATTCGGCCGATTCTAATACGTTCCGTGCACTATTACTCAGCATTTTGGGGACCCAGAGCGATTTCCACGATTAATGAACCCCGGGGTGCGTTTATGTGTCCGTCGTCAATACTCATAGTTTTGGCCAAATCTGACCTGTTTCGTGGACTATTACTCACCGTTTTGGGGCCCTGAAGC
>NW_025282700.1:0-1181 GCF_018294505.1 Triticum aestivum
GGGTGTACAAATCACATGCCTGGCAAAAGAAGTCTTCTTATGGACTCAACCTTACGTCCATCCGACAAGAGCCACATCACATTTGCTGAGACTGGTAAAAGTAAGGTATTGGGTCTAGGTAGAGTTGCAATCTCAAGGGATCAACACATGGACAAAGTCATGTTTGTTGAATCCCTTGGCTTCAACTTAATATCTGTCTCAATGCTTTGCGATTTGAACATGATCATAATATTTGGAAAATATCGTTGCCTTGTACTAATGGAATCTGACAAGTCTCTAGTGTTTGAAGGGTATCGAAAAGATGATCTGTACGTAGTACATTTCTTAGCAGGACCACAGCTTGCCGTATGTCTTCTAGCAAAAGCTTCAGAATGTTGGCTCTGGCATCGGAGGCTTGGGCATGCTGGCATGAGGAACCTTCACACCCTTGCGAAGAAGAAGCATGTCATAGGCATCAAGGGCGTCAAGTTCAAGAAAGACCACTTATGCGGTGCCTGTGAAGCAGGGAAGATGGCGAGGGCCAAACATCCTTCGAAGAAAATCATGACCACTACTCGACCCTTCGAACTGCTTCACATGGATCTTTTCGGTCCCACTCATTACTCAACTCTTACTACTACTCCATGCCTCTATGGCTTCGTTATTGTTGATGATTACTCTAGATACACTTGGGTGCACATAATCCTTTACAAGACTGAAGTGCAGGATGTCTTCAGACGCTTCGCCAATCGAGCTATGAACAATTATGGCGCCAAGATAAAGCACATCAGAAGTGACAATGGCACTGAATTCAAGAACACTAGCCTTGATACATATCTTGATACCTTGGGCATCACACATGAATTCTCAGCCCCGTACACGCCACAATAGAATGGCGTCGTCGAACGCAAGAACAGAACACTCATTGAGATGGCCAAAACGATGCTAGATGAATACAAGACCTCAAGAAAATTCTGGCCTAAAGCCATTGATACTGCATGCCATACAATCAATCGTGTTTATCTTCACAAGCTTCTGAACAAGACATCTTATGAGCTCCTTACTGGCAAGAAGCCAAATGTCAGTTACTTCAGAGTATTTGGCGCAAGATGCTGGATCAAGGACCCACATCACACCTCAAAGTTTGCACCAAAAGCACATGAGGGTTTTATGCTTGGATATGGAAAGGATTCGCACTCCTA
>NW_025282701.1:0-1181 GCF_018294505.1 Triticum aestivum
TTCATTATAATTTGATTAGATGAACTTAATTATCATGAACTTAGTCTAAATTTTTACAATATGTCTTGTAGATCAAATGGCCAACGTAGTCCTCAACTTCAACGCGTTCCTAGAGAAAACCAAGCTGAAAGACGATGGCAGCAACTATACGGACTGGGTCCGGAACCTGAGGATCATCCTCATAGCTGCCAAGAAAGATTATGTCCTACAAGCACCGCTAGGTGATGCACCTGTTCTCCCTGCAGAACAAGACGTTATGAACGCTTGGCAGGCACATTCTGATGACTACTCCCTCGTTCAGTGCGGCATGCTTTACAGCCTAGAGCCGGGGCTCCAAAAGCGTTTTGAGAGACATGGAGCATATGAGATGTTCGAAGAGCTGAAAATGGTTTTCCAAGCTCATGCCCGGGTCGAGAGATATGAAGTCTCCGACAAATTCTTCAGCTGTAAGATGGAGGAAAACAGTTCTGTCAGTGAGCACATACTCACTATGTCTGGGTTGCATAACCGCTTGACTCAGCTGGGAGTTAATCTCCCGGATGATGCGGTAATTGACAGAATCCTCCAGTCGCTTCCACCGAGCTACAAGAGCTTTGTGATGAACTTCAATATGCAGGGGATGGAAAAGACCATTCCTGAAGTTTTTGCTATGCTGAAATCAGCAGAGGTAGAAGTCAGAAAGGAACATCAAGTGTTGATGGTCAATAAAACCACTAAGTTCAAGAAGGGCAAGGGTAAAAAGAATTTCAAGAAGGACGGCAAGGTAGTTGCCACGCCCAGCAAGCAAGCTGCCGGGAAGAAGCCAAAGAATGGACCCAAGCCCGAGACTGAGTGTTTTTATTGCAAGGAAAGTGGTCACTGGAAGCGGAATTGCCCCAAATACTTAGCGGACAAGAAGGCCGGCAAAACCAAAGGTATATTTGATATACATGTAATTGATGTGTACCTTACCAGTAATCGTAGTAACTCCTGGGTATTTGATACCGGTGCCGTTGCTCATATTTGTAACACACAACAGGAGCTGCGGAATAAACGGAGACTGGCGAAGGACGAGGTGACGATGCGCGTCGGGAATGGTTCCAAGGTCGATGTGATCGCCGTCGGCACGCTACCTCTACATTTACCTACGGGATTAGTTTTGAACCTCAATAATTGTTATTTTGTGCCAAGTTTGAGCATGA
>NW_025282702.1:0-1181 GCF_018294505.1 Triticum aestivum
GCACCACTGCTGAGATGCTCGAGGATAAGGACCGTGAAAATCGGGCCTTAAGGTTAGAGCTCTTCAATACCCGTGCTGACCACTGGGCCACTTTGACTCGGTTCGCACCGGCGGTGCAAGCTGGATATTCAGATATGCACGATCTCTATCCTGTGAGATCTGCTCTGCCAGACGTGATGGTTTGGCGTGATGTAGGAGGCATCACCCCACCTCGCGGTCCCCGCAGGCCACCGTTTGTTGGTCCAAGGCCTCATCCTAGCCCCTATGGTCCACAAGCTCCGCGAGATCGTCTGTTTCCGGATGAACATGTTGAGCTTCCAGGCTATGGAGGTGACTTCTACGAGGACTACTACGGATCGGTCTGAGTTAGTGATAGTATCCCTAGTTCGCACTAGCTGTGTGGTCTATCATTCCGCGTGACTCGTGGGATATGACCTAGTTTGTACTCCTTCCGGAGATGTAGAAAATAATGTATAGGAGCTTGGAATGCCTCCGATGAGATGTAATCCTTTTCTCACCGTAATAGTACTTTGTTTGGTCTTGTACTAAACCTTGTATGGTGTGTATGACGATGGAATAAAGAAGCAGTTTCTGTATCTACCATGTCATACGGATGATCATCTTGCATTCCGAGTTATTTCCTACATTATGTATCCCATGTCGGAATTTCATCATTCTGACTAAATCATTGTCTTGTTTACCTAGGATGGTCAACACGCGCGCCAACCCTGCTTCCCAAGAGCAGGCCGAAGGCAGTGAAGCCAGGAATGAAAATCTGCCTCATCCTCCTTCACTAGCCGAGGTTATGATGGAAGCTGAGAGAAACAAGCGGGAGACAAACCGTTTGTTGGAGCGTATCGAACAGAATACAGCACACCATCAGAGGGCTAACGTGGTGTCACTCAGTGATTTTATCAAATTGCATCCACCCACGTTCCACCACTCCGTCGAGCCTCTCGACGCTGATGACTGGCTTCGCAGTATCTCTCACAAACTGCGTTCCGCGCTAGTAGCGGAGGCTGACAAGGTCACCTTTGCTGCATATCATCTTGAAGGCCCCGCCAGCCTGTGGTGGGAGAATTATGGAGCTATGCGCCCAGCGGGCCATGTCACTACTTGGGCTGAGTTCAGCGAGGCTTTCCGTGAACATCACATTCCGGAGGGTCTCATGGACCGTAAAC
>NW_025282703.1:0-1181 GCF_018294505.1 Triticum aestivum
TCCTGAAGGGCCTTCCGGTCTTCGGCCTTAGCGGTCTTGGCACTCTCAAGAGCCAAGGCAAGCTCGGACTCTCGAGTCTTCGAGTCACGCTCCAAACTCTCGTGTTTTTCCACGAGAGCCTGGAGCTCTTGCCGTACCTCCGCCACCCGCGCCTCCTGCTTCTCTCGCTCGGTGCGCTCCAAGGCCGCACTCTTTCCGGCCTTGGAGACCGCCTCCTTCAGGGTCGCCACCTCGGTCGTGGCTCCTGCAACATTAACGTTGGTCCTGTTATTATTTTGCAACGAAGTATTTCTATATACATTTACAGGAGGTACTATGTACCCTCTTTATCCTCGAGCTGCTTCTTGGCACGGCCGAGCTCGCTCTCGGACCGCTCGAGGCTTCCCTTCAATGCATTAACCTCCGCAGTCAGTGCGGCAGAGGTCAGCAGTGCAGCCTGCATTCCCATATTGACATATTTCTATTAGACTCCCGCGTATATCTTTTTAGATCCTCAACTCGTCTTTTCTTTCCGAACACCGAACTGAGCATCAGGGGCTACTGTCTATGCGGTAATATTTTTTATATGTTTTTGAACACATACCTCAAAGCCCGTTAACAGGCTTGTACAGGCTTCCGTCAGCCCGCTCTTGGCGGACTAAACCTTCTGAATCACCGCACTCATAACAGTGCGGTGTTCCTCGTCGATGGAGGCGCCGTTAAGCGCCTCCAGCAAATTGTTCGGCGCCTCCGGATGGACGGAAGTCGCCGGCGTCGCAGGCTTGCCCTTCTTATGAAGGCGCCGCCTGTCGGACTCTGGAACCGCTGATGGTTTTGGAGCAGTGTCCGGCCCGGGGCCGGACTTAGATCCCTCCGGGGCTTTACCCCCTTCGGGCCTGGAGTCCGGGAGATCGCCTTGCGGCGACTCTAGGACCACCTCCTCCTGGTTTAGTCCCTTTCGGGACCCCACCTCGGCGTCGTCCGCATGGAGCGGGGAGGAGGCCGTCGGAAGCGAAGCGCTGTTCACATCCGACGAATTTAGGGAGCCGCTCGACGAATCACCGAGCCGAGCTATGGGCGGACTTCATGATTAAAATTCGGTGTTAGACATTACCAAATAATAGAAGAGCGCCATAAGTCATTTGGGTAACCGGACACTTACGACTTTGCCAGGGGCTTGACCCTGGATGGCCATTCCTCCC
>NW_025282704.1:0-1181 GCF_018294505.1 Triticum aestivum
AATTGTAGTACTCTTTGTTTTATGAGTAGATGGCATCTATGTTTTCTCACTATTTGCAAGCCGTATGGGGGATGCATGATCTAACTTTCATCTTATGCGAAGATAAGCTAGATGCGACCTTTTTGAGCATACACATATATGGAGCAGATAACAGATATTTAATTTGTTTTGGTGGCATATGCAAGTGCACTACAATATTTCGAGTGCGATCAAACTCAGGTTATGACTCTGGTCATCTTTTAGTTTTTTTAATGTATGTCCGTAGGAAGGGACCAAACAATTTATTTTGGTTGGGTGGATGTACACCAATTCACCTAGAATTAGCAGGACATGTCCATTTTACTTTGCATGCGCCTACACTAGATTCGCCAATATCTAGTTATTTTGTCGATGATGCCGGCTAGCATTATTTGGGGCTGATGCATTTTTTTATATAGTGCACTCATTTAGTCTATTTTATTGACATCTGGTTAATATAACACCATTTAATATTTGAGCGGCATTTGTTTATGCATCATGAAGTGCGAATATTACTTTCTATACACACAGGTTTGAACAAGGTTAATTTGTGCTACATGACTCATTTTCGCATATCATGCACGCATGTGATCATAGAACATGCGACTAAGTATGGTGTCTTTTGACGAGCACCTATTGTTTTGCAATATTTTTTATATGTATTTTATTTGTTCATCATTTTTTATGTTGATTTTCCCCGAGTCATACCTTGCCCTGATTCCATTGAGAACAAATTCTTCACTCTACATAAGGGAATAAATACCTTGATTTGTGTCACGTCATTGATACATAATGAATATATTTAAATGCGTAAATGCATACAATAAAAAGGAGATCAAACATTGCAGGTACATTATTTCCACAACTCTTACATTTACATAAAAGATCTGTTAATTACTTCTCTGAAGAAAAAACCCCTGATTAAGAATTCCAACATAGCTATTACATAAGATTGCAACACATTCCTATTAAAACATGCTACAAAAAAAAGAAATTCCTCCCCGCGATCGTCGACGCCGGCATGCTCGGGGGAGCCTTAGACTTTGTTGATATTATCATATGCGATGACTTTCATTTATATTTGCTTTCATTTGACTCGTACTGGTATTGGCAGTACGTGTGTGCATGCTTGAATGACTTCACTTACTTTTCCTTGTTGACTA
>NW_025282705.1:0-1181 GCF_018294505.1 Triticum aestivum
TTTTTTTTTCAAACTCATAACCTTTATTTTGTCAAAACCAATAAACTTTTTCAAATTCATGAACTTTTCTCAAAATTCATGAACTTTTTTCAGACTTGAAATTTTTGAAATTCGTGAAATTTATTTTGTTGAAATAGATGAACTTTTTTCCAATTCATGATTTTTGTCGAAATTTCATGCCCTTTTTTCAAATTTGTGCCTTTTTTTCAAAACCAATGTAATTTTTTCAAAAATGTGATTATTTATTTATTTGAAAATCGATGAAAATATTCAAATTCATGTATTCATTATCAAAATCGATGAGTCTTTCCAAATTCGTGAACTTTTTTCAAATCCCATGATTTTTTCCTACCTGTGAACGTTTTTCAAATTGCAATCTTTTTTGAATCCTGCGAACTTTTTTTGAGCTCATGAACTTTTTGAGTTCATGAATTTGTTTATCTGTGGACTTTTTCGAACAGTGATTTTTTTCGAGCTTGTGAAACATTTTTTGAATTATTGATTTTTTTTTCAAATTTTCACATTGGTCAACTGCAAACGAACAAACGAGACCTATAACGCTAAAAAAAGTTCACGAGCGAACTTTGATCAGGGCCTCGATGCTCAAAACCCGTCCAGTTCCCATTCCCTCTTGTCCTCCCATGTTGCCAAAACACCACAACACCATTACACCACCGTTAGTCGAGAAATAGCTGTCGGGGAAAATAGGAGAAAAAAAAGGGAAACAGAAACTCGCCTCGTGTGTTCGGACGTTTGGGCCGACTTTGCCAGGTCTGGTTGGGCGGCAATTTTCTGTCTGGGCACTAATTGGATAGGCTGCACAGACGTTTGGGGCGGATATGGAGACTCCGGTTGTAGATGCTCTAGTTTCTTTCTTTTCTCTTACGTCAACATTTGATTTGGACTCTTATACGTTAATGGGTTGCTTGTTGTTTGAGGGTCTCAATTCTTCCGTTTCGAGCCAAAACCCAACCCAACAAGCCAACAAAGGCAACAACGGAGACGAGGAGAGTTCGATCGTTCGATGATAGATTACATGGATGTGGGTGCGAGGAAGGAGAGAGAAGAGACGGAGGATGCATGCGGCGAGGAGGCCATGGAAACCGAGGAAGTATATATATCTCCTCTCTCCTACTTAAAGAACGTAAGGTTTTGCCATGCAGCGTGTCATTTGTTCCATA
>NW_025282706.1:0-1181 GCF_018294505.1 Triticum aestivum
AATTAATTAATTAATTAACTAACTAATTAATTAATTAACTAATTAATTAACTAATTAATTAACTTATCTAATCTTGTTTAGTTTAACTAATTAAGATTAATTAACCTAATAAATAGTTACCCTAATTGTTAATTAGCTAAACAATCCCTAACAGGTGGGACCCACCTGTCAGTTTGACCAAGTCAACTGCTGACGTCATGCTGACATCATGATGACGTCAGCAGGCACTATTCTGGATAATGTTGATTAAATTAATTAATTAAATCCTAAAAATGATTTTAATCTTTTAAAATTAATATAAGGTAAACCGTAGCTCGGATCGAAAAACTTTGTACATGAAAGTTGCTCAGAACGACGAGGCGATTCCGGATACGCAGCCCGTTCGTCCACCACACACCCCTCTAACCTATCGAACCCGCAACTTTTCCCCTCCGGCTCCTCTGTCCGAAAACACGAAACACCGGGAATACTTTCCCGGATGTTTCCCCCCTTCACCGGTATCACCTACTACCGCGTTAGGGCACACCGAACCCCGCGTATTGCCTTGTTATATTTTGTGATGCTTTGTTTGCACTGTATTTATTGTTTCTTCCCCCGCTTCTCTTCGGTAGACTACGAGACCGACGCTGCTGCTGCCCAGTTCGACTACGGAGTTGACGACCCCTCTCTCTTGCCAGAGCAACCAGGCAAGCCCCCCCCCTTGATCACCAGATATCGCCTATTCTACTCTATACTGCTTGCATTAGAGTAGCGTAGCATGTTACTGCTTTCGTTAATCCTATTCTGATGCATAGCCTGACATTGTCGCTACATCTGTTGATACCTTACCTGCAATCCTAAATGCTTAGTATAGGATGCTAGTTTATCATCATTGGCCCTACATTCTTGTCAGTCTGCCTTGCTATACTATCGGGCCGTGATCACTTGGGAGGTGATCACGGGTATATATATACATACATACATACTATACAGATGGTGACTAAAGTCGGGTCAGCTCATTGAGTACCCGCAAGTGATTCTGACGAGGGGGCTGAAAGGACAGGTGGCTCCATCCAGGTAGTGGTGGGCCTGAGTTCCCGACGGCCCCCGACTGTTACTTTGTGGCGGAGCGACAGGGCAGGTTGAGACCACCTAGGAGACAGGTGGGCCTGGCCCTGTTCGGCGTTCGCGGATACTTAACA